>NC_083503.1:3913912-4216695 GCF_905332965.1 Bombus pascuorum
AAGAGTCAATCCTTTCTTCATGCGTTTTTAATGATTGTTACAGTTCGTTTAATTGTGTTTGTTGTTCATTTAGGGCTTTGAATATGCTTTTTTTAAAGTCTTCGATAATTTTATTACGTTCAGCTAGGGTATGGTTTTCAAATACTTGGTTTCGGCGTGTTCCTTGTCTTAGGATGTCCGACAACTTCAACGAGTTCAACGAGTATTAGGCATCCTTTATACAAAGCAAAATATCCGTAGTTTCTACAGTTCATGCAGTGCACTTTGTCTTTGTTTACCGCGTCTTCTTTTTTGATTTTGCACTCGCTTGGTCCGTCCGGCTCATGTCACTTTTTCTGATTTTTTCCCATTTTACCCTAACGTAATTTAGACGATTCATTTTTAGTAGGTTACTAATATTGCTTTGTGGGGATACTTGGATTATGTAAATTACGAGCAATACATTGTTCTCTATTGATCTTTTTGTCGAAAAACGCCAATCTTTTGTCAATTGGACGTCCGACATCTGTAGTGCTTGCAACTCTGCGGCTATCTTTGTCTCGGAGAAGCTATTGTATAGAACCTTTCGTGAGACAGTGTGGTACTTCTCCGATTTGGATGTATATGCGTAAAGGCTGTCTTAACTGCAATTATGATTTCTTTCGTTTTGTTAAAGTCTGGTATACTTTGTAGGAATAGCACGTGTTTATGTGCGTGTATTCGTTTAACATGCAATGACTTTGTGTTTAGAATTTCTCACTGAATTTCATAGTCTACTTCGAGACCTGGTGGATGATGTATATTGGAAGCGGTTTGACTGATTTGTGGGTCCTCTGGTGTCAGCGTTCTTCCTTCTAGAGACTAGTGGCCTGTCCGGCTTGTGTCTCGCTTCTCGGTAGCGTTGTCGCTGGAGATGGTCCCCTTGCGCTGCCCATTTCGCTGGGATACGCCTGGTACATTGAGGGTTTCGTTGATGATGGTATACCACCTCTCGGTCCATTTATTATTCTCTTTCGGACTTGTGACATTCCGTCATGAGAGGCCGTATGCCTACTTGCTTTATTTCCTAGGTTTTCCTTCTGTTTTCCTTATTATTCTGGATTCTATTATTGTTATTATTTAAGGGTTTTGCTGTGTCCGAGATAGGCCGGACTCTTGCGATTGCAATACGCTAAACCCATTTTTCGTTTGTATTGCTGATAAAGGCTATCATTGAATTTATGATTTCGTTTTTTTCGCGTTCCGCGACTTCTGCTGTGCTTTTCTCTTTGCTTACACTCTACTGGCAACTTTCTGCCCTTTTATTCCTGTTCACCAGGATTGGAGAACGGTTGAGTTTTCACGTCCTTTGGGTGCCAAAGCTTGTGTTGCTAAGAAAGGTCATGATCCATTTTTGCTGTACTTTTCTTTTACTTGCTTCTTTCGCTCTATCCATCTTCTTTCCTTCACTTATTTTCTGGATTGTTTTTATAGTGAGCATTATTTATCACTTTTCGTTATTGAATATTACTGTATAAATTGACAAACTCACTAACAATTCTTACGCCTGGTATTTTTGGCCAGTGAGGTCCGACCTGCTGATGAGATTCACAGTATTCTGACGACAAAGAACGCATTCAGTTCGGTATGAGCGTTAGTTGAAGTAATCGATTTTGTAATTTAATATTGTTGAATAAAAATTTTTTACGACATAGAATTATGTAGGAGGATAAAAAAGATATGTAAAATCTTGCCTGGCTTCGTTTTCAAGAAAATGAATTGTGAAGTTGTGTAAATGGAATTTCATAATTGATTCTCGCGAAAACACATCATTTTACATTTTCGATTTCATTTTCACCGCGCGCAGGGAATTATCGCCCTTCGGTTTGCGCCATAATTTTCGGCACATGTATTTTCGCATTCTTTCAAACAACATACGTATGTATAATTCTTTTACATTCTCTAATTCCGAATATCGAATACATGTAACATTATCGGAAAATATAAACAATGCAATATATAAGTAAGTATGTATGAGAGAATGATACAACGTATGGTGACAATCGTTTAATGCTAAAAAGATACTTTCTTCATGTATACGACCATAGCTTATTAACACTTAATCAACCGCGCGCACCAGAATGAGCTATACGCTTGTCTGTCCACCTACACGTTGTCCACCGTACATTTTTTCAAGTAACGAGGATTAATATTCACTAATACTTGAAAAATAAAGGAGTCTAGAAATTATTCAAGTGGTCAATTACATTTTGCGGTAATGATTTTGTTTAACGATTTCACATATTGTTTACACAAAACACCAAATTAAATGTATGTATTAAAAGTATAAAAAGATATAGGTAAAGTTAAAAACGTTAAACATTACTAAAGATAAATGACACGACTTGAATATGAAATTAAAAATATTTTTGGAGAATATCTTGGATAAAAATATTTTGGATTTAAGCCGCTGGGAAGCGGTGCTTTTGTGTGTTCTTGTTTTTGGTTGTTATTTTCGTCCTGAAAACTTGGCCGCAAAACAGGACGCTTCGGTAGTCTACTTTTTGTGTGCTGTGGGATTTTGTGGTGGGGCAGGTTGAGAGGGAGAGGGAGGGGGATGTTAAATAGGTTTATTTACAATATTTACAATATTTACAATATTTACACCTAGGTCACACGGAGGCAGAATTGACTTTTGCCGATTTAATGGTTTTCTTTCTTATTTTATTATGGATTTGGTATCCACCAATATTTTCTTGTGTTTTTTCTGTGATTGTCTGTAGTGTCTTTTAGAGGGAGGGCCATGTTGTAACTCCACCTGGTGTCTGCGGTCTGTCCGTTTAAGTTTTCCTCGTAGAGTATTGTCTTTATCTCTATATTTCTTTTTATGTGGAAAATTATCGGGATATTATTTTGGTCTTGGAGGTAGTTCTTTTCGTCTATGTATAGGAACGCTTCTGGGGGGATGTAGCCTGTTGTCATTGTATTTTTGTAATATAATTCATTTGGGTATAAGCCGCTGAAGATTAGGCTGTTTTCTTTTATTTTTGACGCTTGTGCGAAGTGATTTCTTGCTAGTTTTAGGATGTGACAGTCTATGCGGTGAATGTTGGCTAGATCGTAAAATATTTTATTTTTTATAAATTTTTTGTATCCGCTGTGTTCGGATCTCTAACTTCCACGACTATTTTAATTTTACAACTGTAGCGGCGTTCGACATTAAATTTTCCAACGATTTCTATTCCGTTGCTCTCAACACAAAGACCCTATTCTTTGGATAAGATGATTGGCAGATGTCGATACATCTTCACAGTATATTTTCAGCTAACCGAAAGACTCGCTATAAATCCTAGGATTTGTTTAGCTAATGTTCTTCAAACGAACAAATAGTCTTTGTCTTAATAGTCCCTAAATCTATCACCTGCTACGGGAAGATACGAGAAATCGGCTTTTCTCACACACGATGCTTCTCGCCAGCAACTTCCTCTCAAGGGCGGTTAGCATCCTTCTTCAACCATCAACCTAGAAATCAACCAATCAACACCAATTTCCCTCACTTTTCTAACGAAAATTTTCCTCGACGAATCCAATGATCTCGTATCCGTAGACAGTCGTTAGAAGTCAGTCGCGAATCGATAGTCTATAGTTGGTAGTTAGCAATGATAGGTGACTAGAGTGCCTCAACATATCTGGAGCAATCATAATCCGAAATTGTATTGCGCATCGTACGCATCGCATAGAAGTCGAACTTGTAATCGCGAACCGCCAATAGTAATCGTGAGTAATTGTTAATTATATCCGAGTGTTTCTTCCGCACCTATCACGACCTATCCACCGCAAAACTATTTAGTTTCACTGGATTGCGTATAACTAACAACAGCAAAATACTAACATTCACGGACGACACGACTCTACTAGTCAGGTGACACTGTAGAACGGTTTCCTTAGTCTGAATTATAGTAACGCGGAAAGATCGCCGACATACAGACAATGTCGGTGATAAAGCACAAGTGCCGTCAAGCGGAAAGGGTCGGAAAACTTGAATACGGTTTAGCGGCACTCGACAACAAAACTTCCCAACGGTATCACCCAAGCTCTAGTGCCGACAGGCTTAATGAGCTGTAGATATCCGTATGGTCGTTCCGTCGAATATTTGGAAAAAGGCATGCGTGGCAAAGGTCGTGGACGCCTAACAAATGCGTGGATAGTGGAGATATTGAAGGGTGACAAAGAAAAAGAATCGGATTCCGCCTAAGGTCAAGTTGTAAGAGCTTCAGTTTTGGAAAGTCACGGTTGAAGTTCAGAAGTAAATTGCAATTAGTGTAAACCAAGTTCTAAGAAATAAAGTCTCTTTTTATTTCTTTATTTTTTTTAATCTTTGATTTCTCTTTTTTATTTTACGTGACATTTTGGCGATCCGTGCCAGGATCCATCAGATTCAAGTAAACGAAACAACGCATTTCGAGCTACGATCAACCTCGAAGATCGAGGATTAACGGACCACTCCAACAGAGAAAACACTTTTGACGTTTCGACAAAGGAACACCGCAACGGAACCTTTCCTACTGGTTAAACGATCAAGGCGAGGAAATTCTAGATCCTTTAACGAATACAGCACGAGAAGAGACAGCTTCTCTAGCGATTCAAGCACAAATAGTACAAGCAGTATAATAATGGCAACGTCACGAAAGGATAAAATCGAGACTGTTAGCGCCGCTTCAACTAGTAGCGGGATAGACCCAACAGTTAGGGCTATATTAGATGCAATGCAGAAACAAAACGGAACTTTCACGCCACAAAGCGATATATTCACACTACTTATTGACGAAACTCAACGCGCAGCAAACGAAGAAAAGAAAAAACTCGCCTCAGAGATCGCACTTATAGGGAAGAGTTTAGCAAAAATATATGAGAGAGATGTATCAGAAGCCAATTCCCTGATAACCGCGGACGAAACAACTCATACCGCTAAAGACCAATCAGCCCTTCGAGGACCTCCTCCAATACCTCAGATACCAGCTCAGCTATTTGAAGACAGAGCTTTCCCTCAACGTTTTACACAACCGTAACGTACATATATCAGAATACGCAATTTATATCAAGCATCACGACAGAACGTAGCAACTCAAGCTTTCGGTTCGGGAACACCAAGACCAATTACGAGAAGTTAGACAAGGATTTAACGAAAGCGTACAAAGCTACATTATTCGCTTTGGAAAATCCTTTAACAAATTACAGTATAGTATTTCCAACGAATACCCAGACGAAATAACCAGACGTGCCATGAAGGATAGGCATGAATTCTAAAAGATTCAGTAACAGATTTTATTCGAGTATTAAAAACGGAAATAGGACAAGTTCTGGTCTGACAAGTAGGATTGCCAATCCGCCGTACAACGTTATTGAAGCCGAAAATCGCGCCGCCGACATCGGAAGATATTTTCGTGAAGATAAAACGCGCAAGCGCTGGACCGTTCGCCTGAACGATCGACCACAGTATAAACCACCATCAGTAACGAACTCCATGTCCACACCACCCAAACCGATTCAATATACTTTCGCTCAGCAACCAAGAACGACGTCTCAACAAATCGAACCCGCACCATTAGCAGAACGAACCCAACTACGATGTTTCAAGCGCAAACGCCTTGGACACGCCAAACCAATGATCAAATTTTCGAACATCAGACCTACAACAACGAGCACCTTTGATCAACAACATCGATATAGAAACAGAAGAATCAGAATCAACGCGACTACAAAACTCCCAACAGTGCTCCTTGGACCAGTTGGACAACCAAAACGAACATTTCTTGTCGAATCAGGAGCAGGAATCAATCTACTTCAGCGAAAATGGATATCAAGAACAGAACCCAGTACTTATAACGAAATTCACAATGGGATACTCTAAATTCGAAACTTCAAAACGCGTTACTATAAATCTGTTTGGCAAGAAGGTAGACTTCCATATAGTAGATAACGATTTTCCGCTGAAAGAAGACGGGATGTTAGGTTTACCCGCGTTACAACAATTCAAATTCGAGCTTTCTAAGGACAAGTTAAAACTAGATAATAATAATTTTATTTTGTTATAACAGAATACGACCATATCACCTGGGCAAACCATATCAAAAACAATGTACCTAGAAAGAAAACCAACTCCGATATGCTTTGTCAATGGTAGTGAGTCAAACCTAAAAATTCCAACACCTACGATCAAATTTCTACATTCAGAGATCCAGTTAGACTCTCACACATAGAAAAAGCTCTTAGAAAACCGATTGAAAAGATATTGCTTTATTGTTTAGGCGTCTTCAATCTCGAAACAGAACTCTTACCATGCACTTCACTTGCGAAACATACAATTACGCTCAAAGAAAACTGTATTTCCTTCCAGTCGCGGAGAGACACCACGAACAGGTTGATCCCCTTATTTCTTGTTGGATAATAGGGGTGTTTGCTGTGGAATAAAACTGTAATCAACAGTTCTATAATATTTATATTTTCAACGATTTGTTACGCTTGATATTGCGCCGTGTCGGAAGATATATTTGATATAAACGATTAATAGTTGTGTACTTGATAGTGGAGTCGTATGGGCATAGAGTAGATCGGATTGATGTCGCGGAGGTCGTTGAGTGGAATGATCTAATGCTGCAGGATCAGGAGGGCACTGACTCCATGAGATGAACTAATAGAGTTGAGAGGGGTAGCAGCCATCCACAAATAAAGAGGGAAAAATTTAATAAAATTATCCAGCTGGACAAATTGTAAAGTACAAATCAAATAAAAAGAAAATAAGAAATGGATTGCGTGTTTGCCCACAAACGAGTAATCCAAGTGATGGAAACTTTGAAGAATACTCGTCGTTACTTGTGAATATCCATACTTCACTCTGCTGCGGTCTTCCATTCAACTAAATTATTCGGTAAGAGTTTGAAGAAGAAAGTAACCTTTGCGTACAAGGATTCCATTTTGCTTAGATTATCTTCTAACTAAAGTACCGAGGAATAACTTTCATTCCAATGAACCGAAACATTCTATTATCGCTAAAAAAATTTTGGCATTAGTGAAATTTTTACGAACTCTTATTTTCTCTTTGACATGTTCCGATGTATTTATGTATTTATAACACTCTCTGCTATTTCTTTTGCAGCTTTCCTACGCGGGTTATATCACCGTCTTATAATATAATTTTGCATCAGTGCGTTCCGTAAATTTTCTATCATCGCGCACGTCTTTTTGTCAAATGCGTGGGTTTCAACGGTCGGATAAAATTTTGTCTATACGTTTAAAGGATACAGAAGTTCTTAGAAAAAGAAAGGAGAGCACTAAGAACAAAGAAACCCGAATACCGCAGCAGGATTAAATAGAACATGAATTTAATTTGTAAATATTTTGGATTCTTGCATCCTGATATTAACCTTCTGCTTAATCTATTTTCATTGTTAAGAAACATTTTAAACGCTATTTACAATACAAAGATAAAATACTTTATTTTATATAGCACATTGTAAAAATAAAGATAGTTTATTTTTTGTTACATATTTAAAATATTTTATTCGTACCGTAGACCGACAATTACTTAAAATAGTATTTAAAATATTTTTCCTATAAATTTGACCCAGCGCTGCTCAAGCAGTTAACATATTCGCAAAGAAAAATCAAAAATAGAATAACCATTAATTATATAAATATCTAACTCACCGGTTTCATCGGTCCCTGTAAGATACTATTTCGAATCAATTTTACAGTCTCTCACACAAGTTGTGACAAACTTTCACCGTAATTAAAATGCATCGTAATCAATATTGAAGTAGTCGAGCAATAATAATCTTTTAATGTTTCAAAAATCATATAGAGTAAATAGAAAAATAATTATTTGCTGATAATATTAGCATAATTTAACCGTTTGAGTCCCAGGGGTCTTTGAAAAGATCCAGGGTCGAAAAGACCACCCGAATGGCGCGATAGCCTCTTAATCGATTGCGAAGAGAAACAAACGGCAGGATAGCGCTCGTCATATCTGTTATTTTTATGAAATAAATCTATATTTTCGTATGTACGTACTATTAGTTTATACATATTTCAAGTTTTATTCAATAAAAATTATTAAGATAACAATTACATACAAAATACGGTCAGTCGTCCGTAGCGTTCAAATGTACTGGGACTTTTCGCGAAACAAAATCTAAACAGCGCGATCACGCTGCTTGGTACTCAAACGGTTAAAGAAATAACGATACGTCTAACATGCGCGTATTTCCGATATCGACGATAGCGCGCTCTGTAACTTGTTTCCCGACGAATTAATTTTGAATAACAGATTTACGAGGGAGAGTAATGACTGAATGCGTGAAGAACAATTGAAGTTAAAACTCGAAAACAAAGTATCGAAGAATAAACGATGAGAAAGTTTCGAATTGTCTTCGACGATCAAGACGAAATTTACGAATACTTACTGCGGACGATTATGCAATACGAAGCAACCAAAGCGAATGCCCCGACGCGATGTACGATTGAACGAATGCGACTAAATTATCGTACGACGATACGAATGATTAACGATACGCTCGGCCGCGAACGCCGATGTCGTTTCCGCTCGCATTTGAAAGACTCGCACGAGGCGGTTTACTAATCGTTTGCTCATTAAAATGATACTGACCTTCGCGTATGCTTGGAGATACTGTTCTCAACTGAAGATTTCGCACAGCACTGTCCACTGATCGTTCCGCCTGTTGGAACGACTGTCTCCACTAACGCTTGCAGCCATGTCCACGAATACTTGAAGATATTCAAGATTTCACCTGCACGATCGCTTGAAGAGCACTGAAAGATCGAAACGGTTCTTTAATCCACTTTTAGCGCTTCGAAGACACGGAAACTGACTCACTACTGTTACATGTTCACGATTGAACTACTCGAACGAGACTGCCGATACCGTTGTTAGACTCGAGCGAGCTCAACGCGCCTCGAGTTAGACCCAAAATAACGACCCAAAATGGAGGACCCCAAATACACACGCTGATTGGTTTTCAAGAAAGTAGTCAAACGGCATATTCGCCCGCAGGATGGCGCTTACTGCGTGAATATGCTCCAAGCAAAAGATACTTGGATGAATGCGAGGCTTCGAAGCTATTGTGTAAGGGTGGCGCGCTCCACCGCTCGGACCGTTAAAATCCGTCAATTATCCTTACAAGAAACTCATAGCATAGGAAATTAAAAATACTGTTACGAATGTTGAAGGGAATCGTTTTAGCTATTGGAATACCATTCCAAAATAGCGCCTTGACTGCGAAAACGAGCTAGAACGAGCAACAACGAGATAAAAGCTACGTATCATCCAAAATAAACAATCTAAAATATAACTATTCTTACGATAAAAGAGAAGATGGGCAAAGAAAATAAAAAAAAATATGTCGAAAAAGACTCGGCTGACATGTTCACACAGACAAATTAAATTTTTAGGTTAAATGAACCTAACTCTATCCCTTCTTTCAAACTGGCTCCAGAGAAAGCTGCCCTCCGCCAGGATGCAGGTATAACGATACAGAACATCAATAAAGACATTGAATGTAGATATTTCATAACGTAGTAAAACAACGGAAAAACTACACGTTATTGGCACTCACTTTCCCAAAACGCACAAACACACACACACACACACACAACGAACATATGGATCGAGCATAATTAAATAGAATTATTATCTCCGAAACAAATAAACTGAAAAATAAAATAGAGCGAGACATATCGCTAAATAAGACAATCTTCATATTCTGTAATGAAAACACCTCTGACAACCCCAAACAACCAGACAATAAACTAAATAAACTACTTTACAAATTATAACCAACTAAAAATCATTTTCTCTAAATTAAACGATAAAAAATCATTCGGTTTCGACGACCGTTTCCCGAACATTTCTCTCAAACGCTTACCCAACAGAATAAAATGATATTATGCAGTGCTGTTTAATAATTTTAACTGCCATCACAAAAGAAAAAAGAAATAAACACCGCTTCTCATCCTCAAACCTGCGATATATAAGTCCCCTACCCAACATAAGCGAAATATTCGAAATAATCATAAATAACCCCCTAGTCTCCTTTTGCACAAAGATAACGTAACGCTAAAAAATAAATTGGGCTTCGTTAACAATCAAACTTTTAATAATCTATACTCTAAGCATCAAGAAATTGCAAAGTTTTGGTATTACGCGACCATTACCATACATTATGTCATTCTCATTTGTGCACACACTTTAGTTCTATTTTTTCGATCAAAGACTGATAAAAAAAAAAAACTGGTTATTTTAGCCAACGATCATACCGCGATGAGTGCACTCGTTCTCGTCAAGAGTAAGCAAAGGCAAAATCTACTGCGTAAATTGCAAAAACTTCGAGTATCCATAGCTCAGCGAAAAGATTAACAAATCTAAAAAACCAAAAAAACCAACGGATCGTCCAAATAAGCCGCAAATACGTCCCTGAACTAAAGTTCTCGGACGTAGTAAAACAAGGAACTATTCCAAACCAGGCCACCGAAAACTCCCCGCAAATAATAAACACGTTCCCGCGTTTAAATCAAAACCCTAACCCAACCGCAAACATACCCCTACCAAACGTAATAAACGTCATCGAGGACTTAAAAAAAAAAAGTATACTTAAAGCATTAAATGACCAAAAAACCCACAATTAAACGAAATAAAATAATCACTAGAAACTCACGAAGAAAGGATCGACGCCACTGTCACGTAATTTTAAATGATAGAGGATTACTTCAGTAAACGGCTGGGTTTATTAGTAGCACAGTTAGATTTTCTTCGTACAGAAGGATTACAAGAACTGTCCGGACCCGTCTCGTACTATTTAGGAGGAAAGCTCGGTGTGGGTGTTCCCTTTTGAACTAAGAACGCGGATTCGTTGTTCACGTTTTTCGGTAGAAAAGTGAGGGTAACGATCCGCGATGCCTATTGGTTATAGCCAATGTTAATAAATAAAATACGAGGAGAAAGCCTCCTGCAGATGTGGCTCATGGGTGTCCTTGTCCCTGGGAAAAATCAGCTATTTCGCTGGGCACATCTGCTTTCTCCGTAATTAGCAAGAGCGTGCAACAAACCCAAGGACCGTTCAAAGGACCATCCATAAACCGAAAATACTTATATGAATAGAAGTTAAGCTAAAAAGATTCGGTTTATGGTGGTTCCTTGGGTTTATCCCGGGTCAGTGTAAGGATGGGTAGGCCTTGGCGCCCAGACCTCCAGGAACCTCGCAAGGACCATCGCATCTGGCGAACACGTGCCAGGCAGAAACTCAGTCCGTGACACCACCTTCGGCACTATCGATAGCATAAACAACGAAACGAACAACCAAAACCCATTCAACTATCAATTACAGCAAAGAACGGATCAATTAAAAGTAACACAGTTGAAAGTAATTTCAGTAAATGTCAATTCGATAATTTCAAACCAAAAAAGATACACTATGCTAACTCTAATAAATAAAGAAACCCCCGACATCGTAAACCCCTGTCTCAGAAACAAAATTGAACAAAAGACGCAAAGTACACTTCAAAAACTACTGCAAGATAAGACACGGCAGACCGAACGCCAGGTAAGGGGGAGGAATGGCAATCCTCATGAAAAACCCTCTGAAATTCAAAACAATTCTAAGCGACGAAATAACAAGTTTGAAAATCCTAGAAACGACGATCATAAAAATAAAAATAAGCAATAAGGAAAGCTTACTTATCACCGCAGCTTACGCAACCTGCGGAAACCAGAAAGAATTTAGCGACGATAATATGTAATGTAATAAATAATATTTAATTTAGAATTACAGCTCAATAAACGGAGCAACTATTATATAATAGCGGGCGAGCTTAATGCAAAACATATCAATCTGGAAAAACCAACTAAACAACGCGAGAGGTAACTTCATTAGAAATTGGCTAGACAATGAAAGCACACACTACAAAAGAAACCTTTACAGCTCCGAGCTATCCTCTGACCCAAAAGGATGCTCATACCTGGACATATGCCTAGCAGACGCGAAGACCTAGCAGAAGACTTGGTTTTCCAGAAAATCATTTATGAAGTTCCGTCCACTTGACACGCTATTCTTTTTAAGTATACGCGTATCTACATGACGGAACATCACAATCCATTATCTGGGAAACGAAGACAGGAAAAATATTATACATTTGAATACACATCTAAAAATACCATTTATCTTCGTACATACATGTACGTTTTCTTATATTTTTGTCTATTCAATAACATGAAATAACAAAACTGACTCCCTCAGCCAACGCCCATACCGCGTTGAGAATACTCGTTCTCGTCCGATCACGAAAGTCAAGCAGCGCCGGGCACGGGTAGTACTTAGATGGGTGACCGCTTGGGAACTCCGTGTGGTGTTGGCTTTTTTACTTTTTTTAACACTTATCCAACAGAACGGGCATATCTCTCTGTGAAGAGAACATCGCTGAATGACCGAAGGGAGTGATCTCCCTTTTTGACTTTAGCAACGCGTTTTCTTTTTTGTTGTTATCGTTATTATCAGCTATTGTTTACCTGGAATTATTCCCAATTGATTGCAACTCTACTTCCGCTTTTATAAAGTACAATATGTAATAAAATACACCAATTTAGTGGTCATACAGTTAATTAAAAAGTTACACTATCAGTTATGACTAAATAAAGTTACAGTGCAACGATATCACACTGTAAAAAAATATTAAAATGCATTATGAATTTTTAACTTCACGTTCAAGTCGTGTCATTTATCTTTAGTCAAGTTTAATGTTTTTAATTTTACCTATATCTTTTTTATACTTTTAATACATACTTTTAATTTGGTATTTTGTATAAACAATATGTGAAATCGTTAAAAAAAATCATTACCGTAAAATGTAATTGACCAGTTGAATAATTTCTAGACTCCTTTATCTTTCAAGTATTAGTGAATATTAATCCTTGTTACTTGCAAAAATGCACGGTGAACAGTGTACTGGTTGGCTTGTGCGGGTGCGGTAGACAAAGAAGCGTATACCTCGCTCTGGTGCGCGCGGTTGACTAAGTGTTAATAAGCTATGATGGTATACACGAAGAAAGTATCTTTTTAGCATCAAACGATAGTCACCATACGTTGTTTCATTCTCTCATATGTACTTACTTATATATTGCTTTGTTTATATTTTTCGATAATGTTACATGTATTCAATATTCGCAATTAGAGAATGTACAAGTATTATACATACGTATGTCGTTTGAAAGAATGCAAAAATAGATGTGCCGAAAATTGTGACACAAACCGAAGAGCGATGATTCCCTGCGCGCGGTGAAAATGAAGTAGAAAATGTATAATGACATTTTCCGCTTTGTTTTCGTGAAAATCAATTATGAAATTCTCTTTACTCAACTTCTCAATCCATTTTCTTCAAAACGAAGCCAGGCAAGATTTTACATATCTTTTTTATCCTCCTACATAATTGTATGTCAATTTATATTGTAATATTCAATAACGAAAAGTGCTAAATAAATAATAAACTGATAAATGCTCACCATAAAAACAATCAAGGAAATAAGAGAAGGAAAGAAGATAGACACAGTGAAAGGAGAAACGAAAAGAAAAATACTATTACTAAAATCGACCACGGACCTTCTTAGCTACACAATCCTGGTTTCATGCTATATTATTTTTTATTTATATTTTTTTTTTCTTCACCAACAAGATATAACACTTTACCAAATGTCCGCAAGGACAAATTGTAAAATAACCAAAATAAAATAAAAAAAAAAAATATATTTTACGATGAAAAAAAAAAAAAAAACAATCCTGGTCTCCTTAAAGACGCAGAAACGTGACTCTCCGTCAGACCTGGCGAACAGAAACGAAAGGGCAGATAGTAGTAAAGAAAGTAAAAGCATAGAAGAGAACACACCAGGAGACACAACAGTCAGTTTCCAGTAACAAAAATGCCAACAAGAAATGGATTCGATGTGCTGCTATTACAATGGACCTCACTCTCGCAGGCAACATTCTCAAATAATAGATATAAAAGAACCCACAAGTTCAAACTGTACCTTGAAATTTCCTTTAATGTCTTTTAACGTCAATTTTGTCCCGTCGTACCTAAAATTCCATCAAATTATTATTTACGATAGCTGAGATTATGCTAACCTACTATAAAACTGTGAAAACATCTGTCTTTAACAGATATCTCATAACAAGAAAATAAAGAATATAGATAAAACTTTAGATGGAAATTAAGAGTCTATAGTATGATATTGAATTTTAAAAAGTTATAAAGGTAATGGTAGATATCAGTTGATTGATCTCTTTAACATGTGTTTTTAAAGGAACGAATAAGTAGTAAGTGCTTCGTTTACTTTGAATATGTTAATATGTTAGTTAAACCTGCCAAACCAAAGAATTGTGTAAGGACAAAACTAATTGGTCCAACACGATGATTCATCTTTTTCTTCCAAGGTTGTTCTTTCTAAGAAAACCAGAGATGATAGCTATTACAGTCCAGTTTTTAAAAATTGTGATGTAAGAATTAATCGTTGCTAAAATGATTTTGGTTATAAGTAACCAATATTGATGACAGGAATTCTTTTTTGGTTATCGATAACCATTCCAGA
This sequence comes from Bombus pascuorum, assembly GCF_905332965.1. Lineage (NCBI taxonomy): Eukaryota > Metazoa > Arthropoda > Insecta > Hymenoptera > Apidae > Bombus > Bombus pascuorum. Next base: position 3,928,521 of record NC_083503.1, read on the forward strand.
TGACGGAAGTCTTATTTTGATTACCAATAATCATTACCAATGGCGAAAATCTTTTTGATTTCATTCGACGATATGAATAATGATAACAATAACAATAACACATGTACAGTAAGTCTTACGAAATTACAATTGAAATGTTCTTATTCCAGTTGTTCTCTGATCCATGTTCAGTACTGCCTTTTTTATAAATAATGAGAGAACGCATCGATGGGAATACAAAAAAATATATAATCTCATTTAAAAAAATCCTGCTTACTAAACAGTGTTCAAAACATTGAAAGCTCGAAGAAAAATAATCTTCAAGTAGGAGAATCATCAAGGAGAAACATAATGTTGTATAATAAATATTGTATATTTTGAATACCATTCCCAAACAGTTATTCGCATATATGCTGAATTGTACAAACCGTCGCCGATTTAAAAGGCACTATAAAATGTAAAGAATGTTGAGAATTTTCAAATGTACATGTGACGTACAGCTACCTGGTTAGGAAATGATGCTACAATACTGTTTATTGTGCAGCAACGCAAAATGAAGGTTCTTCTTTATTTGATCCCGTTCACAGTTGAGCAAATTTAATGATAAATTATATGTCCTTTTAAATGCTTATTTACGCGAAGAACGAGACTTGCTTACAGTCCGTGAAAGTTTTTTTTTTTTTTTTTTTTTATTTTATTTTGGTTATTTTACAATTTGTCCTTGCGGACATTTGGTAAAGTGTTATATCTTGTTGGTGAAGAAAAAAATATAAATAAAAAATAATGTAGCATGTGGGCGGCTACCCCCAGCGGGGTGCCAGCTTCGTTTTTTTTTTCTAAGTTATATCTTTTATGAGGTCTATTGGGTGTTTCCTTTTTAGTCTTCTTGCGATGTTTGTTGTGTTGCACGTTTCAGCTGCCAGATGGTTCGGGTGTGTTTCTATTCTTGTTCTGTATCTTGTTGCGAATCTGGTAATCTCCTCCTTGACCGTTGGTATTCCGAGGTCTTTCCTTATGTCCTCGTTTCTAACGTACCACGGGGCGTTTACCATTGTTCTAAGGATTTTGGCTTGGATTGTTTCTATTTTGTTTATATGGCTCATTGCTGCTGTTCCCCATAGTGGAATTCCGTATGTCCAGATTGGCTTTATGATTATTTTGTATATTTTCAGTTTGTTTTCTGTGCTTAGTTTGGATTTTCGGCTTGTTAGCCAGTGCATTTGTCTCCTTGCTATCTGTATCTTGTCTATTATTGATTTGATGTGCTGTTTCCATGTGAAATGTGTATCTATGTGAAGTCCAAGGTATTTGACTTGCCTTGTTTGTGTTATTTGCGTGCCGTTCAGGAAGATGTTTGGTGTTATCTGTTTTCTCAATGTGAATGTAATGTGGTTGCATTTGTTAGGGTTAGCTTTGATTTGTTTGTCCTGTAGCCACTTTTCTATTTTTGTGATGTGCTCTTGTAGTATTGTGGCTGCTGTTACAGGGTTAGTGTGCCTGACTAGCACGGCTGTGTCGTCCGCGAATGTCAGTATTTTGCTATTGGTAGTTGTTGGAATGTTGGCCGTGTATAATGTGTATAGTATGGGTCCTAGGACGCTTCCTTGTGGAACACCTGCTTTGATGTCTTTTGCTTCGGAGTGTGCGTCCTTGATTTTTACTGTGAAGGTTCTGTTGCTTATGTATGATTTTATTATTTGGTATATTTTTTCCGGGAATTGTTTCTTGATTGTTTGTATTAGGCTTTCGTGATTTATTTTATCGAAAGCTTTCTCTATGTCCATGAATAGGGCTGTACAATATTGTTTGTTTTCTATTGTGTGTATTATTTCGTTGACAAGCCTGTGCATTTGTTCTATGGTGGAGTGTTTATTTCTGAATCCAAATTGATGGTCTGGTATTAGTTTTTCCTTCTCTATTATTGGTTTTAGTCGGGCGTATATTACTTTTTCTAGTATTTTGGAGAGCACGGGGAGTAGTGATATTGGTCTGTAGGATGTTGCTTCATGTGGGTCTTTGCCTGGTTTGGGTAACATTATGATTTGTGCCTGTTTCCATAATGCAGGATAATATTGTATTCTTAGTATTGCATTGAATATTATTGTAATTAACCGTATCGCTTTTGGAGGGAGGTTTTTCAATATTTTGCCATTGATTAGATCGATTCCTGGTGCTTTGTTGTTTTTTGTTTTTTCTATTATGTTTCTTATTTCTTGTGCTGTTGTTTTGGGTATGGTGTATTGCTTGTCGATTGCAGTGCTAGTGGCTATCGCGTCGTCGTCCGTATGGCTATTGTGGTTGCTGTTATTGATGTTGTGTGGTGTAAATGTGTTGCATAGGTGGATGGAAAATTCTTCGGCTTGCTCTTCGTTGCTTCTTGCCCATGTGTTGTCTGCTTTTCTGATTGCTGGGGCTGGTTTTATCGCCTTCTTTATTTTTTTTGTGGCTTTCCATAGTGAGTAGTTGTAGTTCTCGTGTGCAGATAGTGACTCTATGAACTTTGTGAATTCGTTGTTGTTGTGCTCTTTTATTTCGTTTTTTATTTCCTTTGCGAGTTTGTTTAGGTGTTTTTTGTTTTCTTTTGTTCTATGTTTTTGCCATTTTGCTTTCGCTTTTCTTTTATCTCTAATTTTTTCGAGGATGTATGGTGGGATTTGTTTTGTTTGTCTAGTGGTAGTTGCTGGTTTTGTGGTTGCCCGTGCTGCCTCTTGTATAGTTTTTGTAAGTGTTGTTACAGCTTGTTCGATGTGTTGGGGCGTTTTCAGTGGGATGTTGCAGTTGATTTTGCTTTCAATTATTTCTTTGAAGGTTTGCCAATTAGTGGATTTGTTGCATAGCGTCTCTGAGTTGTTGTAGAGTATTGGCTTGTTTCTGTATGTTATTATTATGGGTGTATGGTCGGAGCTAAGCTCGAGGCTGGATGCTATATTTATTTTATTTCCGTTTAATCCCTTTGTGACTGCAAAGTCGAGTAGGTCAGGGATTTTGCTCAGGTCTGTCGGCCAGTATGTCGGTCTTCCTGTGGATAATATATTGAGATTGTTTTTCCTGATGTGTTTTTCCAGGGTTCTGCCTCGAGGTGTAGTGATTCTTGATCCCCATGTTGTGTGCTTTGAGTTGTAGTCTCCTGCTGCGATAAACTTGTCGCCTAGTTGTTGGAAGTATTCTTCCCACATTTGTGCTGTAATTTTGTGTCGCGGTGGTGCATATACTGCTGACAGCTGTAGACGGTTGCTGCTAGTTTGTACGGTAACGGTAGTTGCTTGTATGTGTTCTTTACTAACTTGGCTGTGTAGGTGGTGTTTAATGTCGTTTCTTATTATCACTGCGGTTCCTCCGTGTGCTTTTCCTGAGGGGTGCTTGGTATCGTATATGGTATAGTGCGGTATTTTTGTGTAGCTTTTTGTTGTGAAATGCGTCTCCGATACGAGTAGTATGTCTATGCTGTTGTGGTATAGGAATGCTTTGGTTTCAATGGCCCTTTGTTGTAGACCGTTAGAGTTCCAGGCAGCTATTTTTAGTATGTCCGTTTTTACTTTTTGCTTAGCATGGTTGTTATCAGTTGTATCATAGCTGTGATTTGTAATGATTGCTGCTTGAATGCTTCGTTTAGTTCGCTTATCGTTCTTGTTAACATGTCGGTGCTTTTGATGGATTGTTTTAATAGTTCTTTTATTTCTGTAGCGTCGTTGGTGTTGTTGTTGTGGTTTGGTTGGCTACGGGTGTTACTTCCTTGGTTGCTTGCGCGTAGCTTCGACTGCCAGTGGTGTTGATATTGTTGTGGTTGTTGTTCATTACGTACTGTACTTTAATTGGTGTCTCAGCTTCTGCCCTGTCTTGTTGTGTGTGGTGGTAGTTATATGTCCTGCTTCTAAGCGGCGGAAACAATTTAAGTTGGAGTATTTTTCTGGCTGGGCAGCCTTTGTAGCTGGCTGGGTGGTTTCCGTTGCAGTTGTAGCACTTTACCTCGTTTATTTTACCCGTATATGGGCAGTAAGTTGTCAGGTGCTTTCCTGCGCATTTGACGCACACCGGGTTTCTGTTGCAGTAATTTTTTGTGTGCCCATATTGTTGGCACCGCATGCACTGAGGTATGTCTTTTTTTTGTCTGGGTGGTTCAATTGTGATTATTGTGTTTAAGATTTGTTTAATGTCATAGATTTCCTTGTTGTTTTTGTTCGGTTCTAGTTCTATTAGGAACAGCGGTAGTGGTTGTTTGGTATCAAATCTCGTTATGTTGTTTATTGCTCTTTCCTGGTGTCCGATTTTGGCTAGTTCGTCGCATATGTTGTTTGTGTTTGTTCTTGGGTGTAGCCCTCTGATAACTGCTTTATAGCTTTTGTCAGTTTTGAGCTGGTAGGTGTGGTACCCGGCGTTTTTTTCTGTCCGTGAAAATAGCCGATAATATTACGAATAACCAGGCAATAAGTAAATATGATTGCAACAGCAAGCAGTAACACACCAACGGAATGCGATTCTTCTGATGATGAATTGACTGCTTTCTGTATTTTATCGCATAATTCGTCGATTTACGATCATCTTTCATACAGACACTTTTTCATTTTGATATTCAATATCTTGACTTATTATAATTCTCATACAATTCTAATTTTTTTTAATCACCTTTATATTACGTATTTCAACTGCTTTTACATGGTAATAAATATTTAATACGAAGCTGAATAATAATTGTTTACTAAGGCGGTTGAGTATGCTTGAACGCGATGTAGGTCGACTTTTGTTGTGGGGCTCCCTGCTACGCTCGTAACAGGCATATTAATTATAAATACGGATGCGTCGTGAGTTCAAATCCTCGCCCTGGTGGATATATTTGCACAAAGGGTGGAAAAAACTCGATATGACTCAAGAAGTATATGCAACGACACAACGTAAGTCTTTGCGTATTTAAGCACCAAGGGCCAACGGTCACTCACAAAAATGTGTTTAAACACAGCCACCCGACCATAGGTGGAGGTTTTAGCCGGTAAGAATCCGGCACTACCTTCGGCTACTGCAACCTGTGTTCAGAGCCCCTCCGCAGAGTGGTGAGAAGGTGTCTATGAAGATTTCCTCCACGTTAAAAAAAAAAAAAACTTTTCTGTAGTATGAAAGGAGAGATGTTTAGCACTTCCCTAGCTAAGGATGGAACACATTTCTTTTTTAGTTTATTTGGGTTTTTACAATTTGTCCTGAAGGACATTTGGTAAAGTATTATATCTTAATTATTGGGAAAAGAAAAAATAAAAATAAAATATAGCATGTGGACGACTACCCCTAGCGGGGTACCATCTTCGTGTTTGCTAGGTTATATCTTTTATGAGGTCTATTGGGTGTTTCCTTTTTAGTTTTCTTGCGATGTTTGTTGTGTTGTTCGTTTCCGCTGCCAGCTGGTTCGGGTGTGTTTCTATTCTTTCTCTGTACCTTCTTGCGAGTCTGGTAATCTCCTCCTTGACCGTTGGTATTCACAGGTCTTTCCGTATGTCCTCGTTTCTAACGTACCATGGGGCGTTTACTATCGTTCTAAGGATTTTGGCTCGCATTGTTTCGATTTTGGTTATATGGCTCATTGCTGCTTTTCCCCAAAGTATTTTCATAAAAAATATATGAAAAAATATCTAAATAAAAGCAAAAGTTATGGACAGTTATAGCATATCAAGGAAGACAGTATGTGCTGACATTTATATATACAGTGCTGGACAAAAGTATTGGCACAGCATGATTGTTATGATAGAAATGCTTATAACTACTAAACAAATTGATTTAAACAAAAAACTTTTTGACGTATTTATTTATTATCTATCCTAGTTTATTACATAACAAGAGCAACAATATAAATAAAATAATACGCAAAATAATAACAAAAATATATTTTTTGAACATTTTATGGGTGGACAAAAGTATTGGCACAGTAGAATATTTACGCTTATAACTAATTACATAATAAACTTCTAATATTTTGTTGGCAGTCCTTTTCTTTTAAGGACTTCCTTTAATCTTCTGGGCATCGAGTGGACTAATTTTTTAGTGAATTCAGGTACAATATTGCTCCATTCCTGCAGAAGAACTTTCTTCAGTTCAGACTTGCTTGTGATATTATGTTTCCTAATTCTTTTTTCCAATTCGTTCCACACGTGCTCAATGGGATTCATATCGGGACTTTGAGGTGGTGTGTTTAATGTGTGGGCAGTATTATATATTATCCACTGACGAACAATATACGCCATATGTTTAGGATCTCGATCCTGCTGAAAATAGAAATCCCTGGGGAGGTTTAATTTTTGAGTACTTTTCAAAAGATTTTGCTTGAGTATATTTAAATATACATATTTATCCATTATCTCATCAATGAATATAAGTTCTCCTACACCCGATGATGCCATACATCCCCACACCATTAAACCACCACCCCCATGTTTCATGGTGGCTTGCAGATTCAGTTCGTCCATCTCTGTGTTGGGTTTTCGCCATACTAATATTCTGCCGTCAGATTTAAAAATATTAAACTTACTTTCATCTGAAAACATGATCTTTTCCCAAAAATCAGTATCTTTCGTAACAAACTCTTTCGCGAATTCCACTCTTTTCTTTTGGTTTATTTTACTGATGTAGGGCTTTCTTCGTGCTGCACGGGCAGAATAACCGGCATCCTTCAATACCCTACGTACAGTTTTGGTACTTACTTCTTTTTCACACTCAGCTTTTAACATCGAAGCAATTTCAGTCGAATTAGTTTTTGGATCCTTCTTTACAATATTTACGATTTTCCTTTTTTCTCGAATTGTTACCTTAGAAGGGCGACCACTCCTAATTTGATTCTCTAGATTTTCTTCACTTTTAAAGCGTTTTATGACTGAACGCACAGTAAAACGACTTCTGTTTATGATTTGTGCAATTTCGTTGTAAGATTTATTCATCTTATATAAATTTAATATTATTTTTCTTTCTTCAATTGTGGTTTCTTTCGTTTTTCTAGACATTATTACTCTTTCTTGGTTTTTTGTTGTTTAATAACTGAAGTCTCCAGTTTCACTGATCGAGTGTTATAATTAAGAAGATTAAAGGAAGTCCTTAAAAGAAAAGGACTGCCAACAAAATATTAGAAGTTTATTATGTAATTAGTTATAAGCGTAAATATTCTACTGTGCCAATACTTTTGTCCACCCATAAAATGTTCAAAAAACATATTTTTGTTATTATTTTGCGTATTATTTTATTTATATTGTTGCTCTTGTTATGTAATAAACTAGGATAGATAATAAATAAATACGTCAAAAAGTTTTTTGTTTAAATCAATTTGTTTAATAGTTATAAGCATTTGTATCATAACAATCTTGCTGTGCCAATACTTTTGTCCAGCACTGTATATGACTTATAATGTGTAGTAGTAGATTAAGATTTTAAATTTGGTTTGTTGCAGCGTGGTGGTTATCCAAAGATTGTAAATATTGGTTCTTCATAGACTGATCTATTTTATGAAAGCAAAAAATATTGGTTCAAAAAATGATAAGGACTGGTACCAACAATTTTTGACGTATGCAAAGTGTTTCTAATATTGCAAATATACAACTCTTTTTTATAAAATTGTAATAATTCCACCTTTTTAATTTAAAAACTTAATTTCAAATTCGCGATCATACAATCCTTTTGTTACAAAATATGTGTACGAATTAATGTTTTTGTAAATTGTAAAGAAATCTAAAATAGAGAAATAAATTGTAATCGTGCGTAGAGGAGCGCTGTATCTCTTCTTTTACATAAGTATTATCTTGCATAAAATAATACTGTGTTTTGAAAAATGATACGAACACTCTTTGTCAATTTCGAAAATCTTTATTTTAATTGCATATTTAGACCATAATTTAATTTATAAAATTAGATTTGTAATAGAATTGCCACTCCACCAAGAATTCACTTACTAGCTCTCTCCTTAGTTCTTAAATTGAACGTCCACACGTAAGTAGGACCTCGTGATCGTGTTTTATACACAGGGCATTCATACATATTCTTTAAATCTTGTTTGTCCTGTGTAATCGCCCTAATATACATTATTGGTAATAATGGAAACAATTCTTTAAATCGAGAGTCCATGATACATCCTGCTTGAACGTCCCACCGTGCACCTTCCATGTACAATCCGTTTATATATGCGCCTTCTCTTGGTGCTGATCTGTAAAGTTTTAGTGAAAAATCTATTATTACTCTCTGGAATAAGATTTATATAAATTGTAACTGAATTTTGTTAATGATGAAAACTAGTGAATTTATTTAAATAAATGCACTTGAAATAAAATATTAAAAATATTTAAAAACACAGTTATGATATGTTTATTTATTAATACTTTAAAATATTTGCATATACACATGTATACATATATATGTCGAAGATGAAAAGACACCGGGCCTTCCCTCTAGAATTCTTTGGAAAATCCCCAATAATTTAATCTTTATAAGTTAACCCGATTATAATGGTCCGAGACTCGCGATAATGAACTTGGGTTCGAGGCGACAAATAGTCGCCGAACGTAACCGCGGTCACCGGATGAACGTTTTATCTAATAGAGGTATAGAATAATCGTATAGCTCTCCTTAAAAAGAAATAGTTGTAGGGACACTTGACAGTAAACATTCCAATGTTCTTTGCCCCGGGGCTCGCCACACACAGAACCTATTCTTCGGGCACGATGATTCCCAGATATCGATGCATCTCCACAGAACATGTTCAGCTAGTCTGAGGGCCCGTTATGAATCTTAGGATTTAGTTAAGGTCCTTCAAGCGGACAAACAGTCTTTACTCTGACAGTCCTTAAGTCCACCACCTACTACGAGAAGATACGGGAAATCTGCTTTTCTCACGAATGACGCTTCCCGCTAGCAACTTTCTCTCAAGGGCGGCTAGCATCTTTCTTTTAACGCCAACATAGAAATCGAACAATTAACAGCAACGTCCATTTTCTTCACTTTCTGAACGAGGGTTGTCCTCGACGAATCCGATTATCTCGTACTCTGAGACCCACGTCATCATAGTTTTCCGCTGGAGTCTCACTGTGACGGAAAGAAACATTCTCGTGCGATCTCATCAACGAGTAAAACAATGTCTTTACGATCAGTGGATATTTCACGTTTTTAGCAAAGAGTCCGAATTAGGCTTTGGAAGAAAGTATATTCGTTATCCCCTTGACCGCGGATTCGTTATTGAACCTAAGATCATTGTCATTATTATTTCTAGTATCTAACTATCACGGTTACTTGTAAAATTCTGTAATAATTATATTTGTACTAGTAGATATCTTCTCTATTGCGTAATAACAATGTCTAATCCAAATGAAGATTCGTTACACGCCCCTAATCATAAAGTTAACCCGACATATATATATATATATATATATATAAGAAGATACTTCGCACAGTCAGTAGCTATAAAAAATATTTGTACATCATTGTACTTATTAGAGCATTTACAGAGCTACTAGTTAATTAGATTCATATATATTAAATCTAATGCCATCATTTATTGCTTCCCTTATGGGGTGACATGACTTCTAGTTCAGACAATACTTCGTTGCTCGTTTTCGCGATTACGAACTCCACTCTCTCTTTCGTTTAAGCATATAAGTCCTCGCAAGTTTACATCGCGATCTCAAAAAATCATACCAACTTAATAATAAAATGAAATTAACAAATAAGAAAAAGTGAGTGTACATATACTATTTACATTATATACAATCTATATTATATAAAATACTATAAATGAACCAACGATCTAAGTCTGTGTGCGTGTTTGTACGTGCGTCGCCTCTTCATACTCTCCATCTCGTCCGCACTGATCTTCGTGTCATTTAATAGTATTAAGTGATATATAATATAATAATATATATATATATATATATATAATAGTACTCTCAAACGACTACAAAGAATTGATGCTGCGAAAATAAAATGTAGATTCTGCCAAAAGAAGGGTTCATTGAAAAATAAGAATACGTATGTACAAATACTTTTTTCCGCCATTATACGTGTGCGATAAGTATCCTCGATTAAGATCATACAACAAGGAGAAATAAAAATAAACGATAAAAATAAAGGATTTGAAGGAATGACGGAGTAATGTTTTCAATAATTACGTGACTTCTTCTTTGGTTTTTCTCAGTACTTCGCAATATAAACACATTTTGTCCAATGGCCATTCATTTCTGCGTGCGGTTTGTTGCATAATTGCAGTTAGAAATGATTGAGGATTGAAAAAACCACCTAGCCATACCGACGCTGGTAACTACATAATGATTCGTTATGTTATTAGAACAGATTAATAGATGAGCATAATAAGATTGCAATAAAGTTGAATAATAATGTTGTAAGATTCTTTAGATTATAATGTTAATTGGCAGAAACGGGAAATTCTGCGTTGGGTACACAATATTAATGACCCGTTAATATCGCGTGAAAGAAAATTCGTTACTATTCGTTACGTCTGTCACCTTCTCGAGGATTCGAATACAGTTCAAGCAAAAGATTGTTTACCAAATTTAGCTAAAGGGCATAAAATACAGGATACTGAAGGCGAGTATGCGAAGAAATAAAGCTGCTTGAAAATGTTAAATTTTATAATTTCTATTTTTTCTTAATGAAAGGTATTTTAATAGATTGGAGCGATGTTCTCAATTAATATGAATTTACACAAACTCTATCCAACTATTTTGGATTCAGTTCAGGCAGATTCATATTCTATATACTACAAATTGTCTACAGATTAATTATCTTAAGATGAAAACACTTTGATTCATATCAGTTCACATCTAAACTTATTTTAGTTGAATAGATTTCAGCACTCTTTTACAGTATTTTTATACCAGAAAGGTATACGAGGTATTAAAATTTCACTTTTTATGCGTAGAAACAATCGTGTGCGTTGAACGAAGTTTTATTCTGTCGCTCATTCAATTTTCCTATGTTTATTTTATCAGTTTGAGTTGAATTCCAGGCATGAAAATTTGCCACGAATTCAATTATCAATTTCACAAACTGAAACATTTCGATATTAATAGGGCATTGTTTTATACAATAATAAAAGTTACAATAATAGTAAAAAATAAGTAAATGTTTACGTTAAAATCTGCAGTCCAATTAGATAATTCATTTATTCGATACAACATATCCGTGAACCAACTGTTTAATCCTAATTCTGAAGGGTAAGCTCTTTTTGTCCAAGACGGCGGAACAGCATCCATCATTATATAATTTTGTAGATCTTCCATCTCAGGATTAATAGTTAATTCTCCCTATCGAAAAACAAGATCACTAATTAACTTTATTATGTCTGGCATTATATTACAAAGCAGTATTTAAAGTTTGAAAATTCAAAAGATTATGAAACTTCCTTCATCTATCATTAATTAATTTAAAAAATTATATTTTTTTCCATAAGCAGTTACATTAAATATAAACAATTTCGAATTTAATGTCACATTGCAATAGTTTTAAGTTGATCATTTTCTAATTGATTGAATGATGATGGAAGAATCATAGGAGAATGTCGCTTTGTCATTGCACTCATAGTATGGTATAATTCTACAATGATTTCTTACTTTATGATATATTTAAAAGTATTTTATATAACGTACAATTTGGAAGTTAGGTTCCAGAAACACACGTAAGAAACACTAGAGACCATGTAGCATTTGCGTAAAAAAAGTATACAGCAAAGATGTAAAAATGCATAAAAATTTGTCATTACTTTTAAGCCTAATTCTAATTCTTGCAGGGATCTTCTAAGTTCTTCACACAGTAGATTCATTCGTTCGCACTCTTGTAAAGCTACTGTGACAAATGGTGTACGATCTTCCACCTAGGAAATTTAACAAAGATTTCATTGGAGACGAAAATTGTTGCGAGATCCGACTTTCTGTACCCAATTTCGTTCCTCGGTCTATCTTCGATCTTAACCAGTTAACCGCGGAATTTAGTTCTCAAAATCCCTTACTGGGTGCGTAATTAAAATCAAGCAATGTCGTGTATACGCGTCGAACGCAGTTAATTATCCAATTAAATGCTGCAACGATTTTTATGAGCTTGAGATGTTTTAAATATCAGTACTGAATAACTTTTCTGTATGAGTGTATACATATATCCCCTACAACCGCTGTTTGGCCTTAGTTTTCCAAAATTAAATACTCTGTACATTGTCAATACAATATTGAGAACCTTATATATTAACAATAGCATTGATAATAAATATTGATCGTCTGAACGCTCCTTTAGAAATTTCCGGTTTCCTGATTATTAATTTCTATTCATTTTAAATTTAGATTTATTAAGTAATTCATTAAAATTAGTAGTAGAGCGAGACAGTGAGTACCTTGCTATAAAGTTCTAGCATGTTAAATTCTTCTGGTAGTTTGTCCAATAAGTCTTCTATTTGTCCTTTTATTTTGTCTTCTTTCGAAATATCTCCGCTTGTTGTATCGCTGGCAGTTCTTGTTAGTATACCCAATAACGTTTTAAACAAATTTTCCACAGTTTGTGTTAAAAACCCTAATAAATGTATAAAATAAATTCTTCAGTGTATCAATTTCAGGAAAAGTCTTTATGTGAAATCGAGAATTGACTAAATTGTCTATTTGACATTATATTACGAATTCATCAATTTATGGGTTCTAAGGACAAATTAGAATTTTTTTTATTGGACTATTTCGAAAATTCGTCAAATAATGTACGTGTAAAATTTCTATTTGTGCCTGTTGGATTATTATGAGAAATAAATGCTTGTGCGTAGTATATGACAGCAAAAGTTATTCAACGTATTGAAAATAAATTTCTTTATACATAGACTCTAATATAAGTGGGAAAAAGACACAGCAACCATTTATTTATATACAAATATATATAAAAGATGCCGATATTGTTTTCTTTTGTATAATAGTGTAATTGTTAAACAATTTAATCATTATTAACAGTCAGTTTTTAAGAATTCAGTCCGAAACATAGACATGTCTTTCTCAGATAAAAATTAATTGCATTACGCAATTATTACAACCAGAATTATTACAACTTCTAACTTACATTGTCTATAAACAACAGAGCCTAGCAGTCAAGGACCTCTCTGTAGGTTTCAAATTTTCCAACATCTCTATCTCTGGTATACATATACTTATACATATGTGCATATATAAAATGCAAAGTACTTTTATGTTCGTTCGGTTATAACTTAAAAACTACTGCACCGATTTAAATTGCACTCGAATCATTCGATAGAGAACGACCAAAGATGGTTTAACCAAAATAGCACCTATTTACTATCTTAAGTTGTCAAGCAATGAAAGAGAACACCAAAAGATTCAGAACGAATAAACTGCTCCTTCACTGGTAACAGTGAAATTGGCATGACAGTGAGATATGACCCGAACAGATCAATCGTCATTCTTTGGATGTATTCGGAATAAGTTCAAGCTCCGTATGCAACAGTGGGGAGCATAAGGCTCACGTCTTACAATAAGCAAATAATTATTTCTCCAAACAATTGTTACTCATTTTCTTTTCGTTTTGACTTATTCGTTGCAATATTAACATCAATCAGTTACTAAGGCTAGTTATTGTGACGTCATTCATAAATTCTCGATTTCTATTCTTAATCGCTTCAACGCCAAATACATAAACTTTGATTCGAATTAGCGATCTTGCAACATTGACTTGTATTCATTAGTTATTCTCTAGTAGTGCGATATGATATTATGTCAGTTTCATTAGGTTGTTTTGAAATGTTATATATATTTACCAATTTCTGCATTGGGATGAAGTCCATACAGAACAGGACTTTCAGCAGGTAGGTAGTTATCGACGTACTGATGATATGCATCATAATCACTGTTTGGTGGTACCAAAAAATCTGGTGCAAGGTATAATTCACCTACACAAAAAGTGTAAATTCATTTCTTTTGTAACTGTTTCTGAAAAATTGTTATAATGCCTTTTAATTCCATCTCGTCGTAAATTGTTGAAGCTACTGATGGTGTCGAAAAATATTTGAAACAAAAGTTCAACAATTTCGACGGGTATATAATTTGATGGAATTTTTTCACAAATGGATAACTAAAGGATTTCTGAATGTTAATATTACGTTTTCATATAGAGTTATATATTTTTTATTTTATTATTTGGCATTAATCGGTACAGTCCTGGGAAGGCAAAAGAAATAATAGAATAAAATTCACACTCTGAAATGGCTATTTTAGACATATTTTGATTTTGATATCTATCGCAAAGCGATATATCATCAACAATTTTGGAGATATTTGTGAACCGTATATTAATACTTTATGAAATTGTACCAATGTATAAATTTACGAAAATGGGGATACAATATTATAATAAATTAAAAAACGTATTTGACATGTACTTGTACCAATTCAAGAATAATAAAAGATCTTTTTATTAGAGTTTATAAAGTTCTATAAAATGAAAGATTTACTTTTCAAATAAGAAATTAATTGAAATTGTATTATTACCTTGAAAAATCGCTTATGTTATAATAATAATCCAGAGTGATATATAGCGGCAGTCGACAGCAAAGAACTTTCCAACGGTTTCGTCGGTACATAGTGTACCACCGTTGACAGATTGTTTACAAGAGATTGACAAAACATAAGCAAGATCGCGACGAAGCGTAAGTGTCGACAGGCTTAATATGCCATAAGTATTCCTACGATCCTTTCGCCGAATGTTCAAGAAGGAGGCGTATGTGACCACGGTCGCGATCGTCTAACGAACGCGTGTGTCACACATTCAAGAAACCATCCGCTCAGTAACAAGATAGACCGAACACCCTGCGTGCCATATCTGTTGAAACAATAACTAAAAAGGCCCCTCCAAAGGGACTAGACCCTCGGTAGAAAGACCTTCCTAACCAGCGCTAAAACTGTCCGTCGTAGCATCTCGAGGCAGTCTGTCCTAACATTCCGAACCACGTTGTTGTAACCGTCACTCTGTCAGATTTCTGCAATAAATCTCATTGTCGCATACGAAGGTCTATTTTCTTTACCCTATTCGTGAAAGAAACATTTCGTTCGAACCGCGACGCGAGGAGATCACCGGCGATCCGTTAATTTCGCGGTGCGTAGTGAGGATATTGAGAAGAGACAAAAAGGAACGAAATGGATTGAGACATGAGTGGTGACCGAGAAGCGTGATTGAGCAGTCGAAATCGAGAAAAGTGAATTAATTATCATCCACTCAAGTCGCGAGTCGAGACTTGTAACAAAGCCATTAAGCAAAAATAAATATATTAAGCAAAACGACGAGTAGAGTTCTTTGGCACTCTACACGTACTACCAACACCTCAGGTATATATAAAGTAAGAAAAGAAAACGAATAGTAATCATTAAATATTAAAGAATTATATGCATCTCTAAAGCAACTACATCGATATAAAGCATATTTCGTTTCAATATTGAAAAGTTTTGATTGTAAGAGACTAATAAAGGATTTACAAACTTAAAATTTTACAAAAAAAAATTGTAATTAAAAATAGATTTAATAAATCGAATATATTGGAAATATAATTGTGAATTATGCTATATACCTTCAACTAATTCCGTTTTCAAATATTCTACTAAATATGTCTTGCATAGTCTTCTATCCCAATCATCTGTTATGTGGCCTCCATACATTATTTCTCCAAATAAGTAACGAAGATCCTCCCAAGGTACCTTGATACTATTTTCCAGGTAATTAAATAATACAGATACGCTGATTGTTAGATCACCGAAGTTGAATGGGTAGGACTGACACCAAAGAAAATAGTTTTTTGAACATACATATATGTGTAAATTTAGTATATAACTTATAAGCTTGTTATAACTATATAAATTTGTTTAAACATATTTTGAATGAGAATAAACCACATTTTACTAAATAGAAAATTATTTTACAGAAAGCGTTGTTTCAAGAAATTGCCAAAAATCTTTGTTTATACTATATCGAATTATATTAATAATTACTTATCTCTGAACGTTCTACATACATAAATTATATATATATATATATATATATATATATATAATTATATATATAATTATATATATATATATATATATATATATAATTATATATATAATTATTATAATATATATATAATATATATATATATATATATATGTAGGAGATGAAAGGACACCGGGCCCCCCCGTTGGAATTATTTGGAAAAGCCTCAATACTGTAGCATTTACGAAATAACCCACACACAGTCATTCGAAACTTGAGACAATGAGCTTAGGCTCGAGGCGACAACCGGTCACCGAGCGTAGCCACGGTCACGGGATGAACGTTCCACCTAACAGAGATATGAAGTTACATAGCTTTCCTTTATAGAATGGGCAGTGCCGACACTTGACAATAAGACAATCCAACGGCCCCGCGGCTCGCCACACACAGACCCCATTCTGTGGGTAAGATGATCGCCAGATGCCGATGCATCATTCACCGTTTATGTTCAGATAGCCTGAGGAACCGCTAAAAATCTTAGGATTTAATTAAGGTCCTTCAATCACCGTCACGGAGAGACACATGCTCTTGCAATCCCATCAGCGAGAAAAACAACGTCTGTACGATCAGTGATTATTTCACGTTTTTAACAAAGAGTGCGTCTTAGATTTTGGAAGAAAATACATTTGTTATCCCGTTAACCGCGGATTCGTTATCGAACCTAAGGCCATTGCCATTAGTGTCCAATTACCGCGGCCACTTGCCACATGTAACATGCATACTTGTGTTAATAAACGTTACCTCGATTGTGTGACAACGATGAATAATTCCGGTAAAGATTCGTTACACGCCCCTAACCCTAATCTTAATGATAACCCGACATATATATGTAAATTTGCCTTTTTAACAACGATTAACATATTAACAGAGAAATTTGTTTAATTGCTATTTGTGCTTAGTTACGTTTTAAATTATTTAATAACTTATTATTAAAACATATATTGAATAAAAAAAACCAGTTATTGAAGAATATAATTTACGAACTTTGCTAATATCATCACTAGTGAAAAATAATGCTTTATCTTATTAGTAGCTTTTCCTAATTTAATTGCAGGTTACAAGGAAGGCAGTTATAGTACATTTTAAATTATGTCACAGTTGCGAAATATATTCCAAATATGTCTTATAATTAATAAAAAATCTGTTAAAGAGTATTAATTTTAAGTTATTACATTACACAAGATATCGTAAACATTACTTTTTGCTTCTCTCATTGTTTCAACCTTTACAAATCCTCGATTCATAATTTCTAATTTAACGTAATGATCCATTAAGATTTAAAGTCACTTACCCTATTCCATCCTTGCGCCCCAAATTTTCTACGTTCTGCAAGTATAGCGTGATAATAACAAAGTGCAAATAATATTGCTTTGAATTCGGTTTCCTTGCTGCAGGACTCCAAAGTTTCCTGCGTAAAGTTATCCAACGCTTTGTGGATGTTTGCTTGTATTCCAGATGGTGGTTCATTAGTGATCTTTATGGCTGATTCTAGTATACCCTGTGTCAATGTAACGAACCTTAAATTTAGTAATTAGTGTATCTTATCGATATTATCTAATTATTGGCTAAAGTATCAGTTATATAGTAAATTATGGACTATAATAGATACCTCAGAATTTTCTTAGATTTTCATAAAGCAAAAAACAGTAAGAAATTAGGCCAGTTATTGAAAAACATGTAATACCGACCGCGTTAATGAAATTCCGACATTAGTGAAATACCATATTACCGACGGAGGCTTAAGGAATATAATTAGTACATGCTACCCGAATTAAAACTGCATACTTTGTTTTGCTTTTTCAAATTACACAATTGTTTATTACCTGAGGTATTATTGATTCATGAGGATCAGGACTGGGTTCCGCACTAATGAACAATCGATAATCATCGTGTGGATTCTCCGAGCATTGTTCCATCTTTTTTTCTAAAGTAGGCAACCATTTCCTCACCAAATGGACATTTTGCAAAATTACCCAGTGGCCTTCGTTCGCCGAAAGTTCTATGGCTTCTTCCGCTATGGGTTCTTGACCTTGACCCAGTGACACATTATGGAAATTTCTTCCTCCAAAAGTGAAACCCAATTGCATTCCCAGTTTTTCGACGTCCTGAATTTTTATCGTTGTCGTTATTGTAAATACGTATTCGATGTGATTACGTTGATTTTCGTAACATGTTTTTGTATAATTCATTAGGTATCGATAATTCTTAATTTTAATTATCTTCGATTAAGGTTATAAACTGATAAACAAAAGATATGTCGTCAAAAGCAACAAAGTATAGGAAATGAGAAGAGTAAGAAGGTATTACAATTATATTGCATTAAAGAAAATGTTATTAAGTGTTGTGCAGTTTGGTTATAGGGTTATTGGTTGTTCAGGGTATTCAAGAATTATATCTCATGACTTTGGTAGATGATCCTACACCTTCAGATCGGTGGAGATTTATTAAAGAAAGATACCGTATAGTAGAATTTCAAAACCAAATTTTTTGTATTGCATCGTGGAACGAATATCTAATGGTGCACGTAATATCTGCAAGGAACCATGGGCCGCAAATGAATCGTTCTTTTGGAAAATGATCTTAAAGTTCCACTGGCTCTTATATTGAAATTACAGTAGAAAATGTTTACATTTCCCAGTTAGATAAAAACTAAGTAATGCCATATTAATGAACAAACAGAAAGGTATTCCTCTGAATGTATGATAATCTTCGCTAAATAAAATGAAGCATCCGGCTTCATCATTTCAAACATCATTACAAAATGATTTACTTTATGGAAAAATCTTTCGCATAAAAATTGAATAGCGTTGAAGAGAATACGATTTAGTAGGTGGAACTGCAGAAACGTTAACTACTCTTTGATTTCGATGGTTTCGAATATGTTGTAGAAATCGATATTTCAAATAACCTTTTCCTACATAAGAAGTGAATTCGCTTAGTTTCTGGGATATTCACGAAAAACTATCCATATCACTACAGTGAATTTTGCATCCGCAGTTCTGCAATTGTGACAGCGTGTGTGTTAGTTTTAGTTAGTGGTTACCGATTGCCGGTTACTTATCTTCTCTTTGGAAACGAGGGTCGGGCGGGTTTAAAGACTTCGTACACAACGTACACATGCGAGGCTGCAAGAGTCTGTTATAACTGGTAACTTATAACTCGATAAAAAGTGAATATCATCAATGTATTGGGTTCAAATATTAAATAATTAAATAAATGTTAATACACAGAAGATAAGTGACCGACGACTGGCAACCAGATCGACGCATACGCTGTCACAGATGAATAATCGTAGGCAGAAATATAATATAATCGAGCCGGTAGTTTCTTAACAATATATTGAAAATTAAACAAGTTCACTCCTTATATATAGTATAGTAAATAGGTAAAAGTTGTTCAAAGTATTTCTACAACATATCCAAAAGTCATAGAAATCCGAGGGTAGATAACGTTTCTACAGTTTCATCCTATATAGCGTTATATATTGCATACAATATTATACAGATATATTATTATTATAAGTTAATAGTGCTATACATTAGATAAAGAAATAAATAAATAAAAAATGTTCAATAAGAACTCCTGATGTTCTATCAGCAAAATGACGTTCAGTCGCGCACGAATATTTCGCACGCGTGCATAGCACGTATACATTATATATGCATGTGTTCCATATATTTTGTAGTTGCAGAGTCGTGCCTTAACTTCGCGGTTGCGCGCGTCTGATCGCAAATGGGAAGAAGAATAAAGAGTAGACTTCGTTTAAATGATCTTTCTACGGAGTGGGGAAAGCAGCGATGCCTTTTAGGAAGCAGATCGTGAGGGGCCGCACGATACTTAGCCCAGAACCTTGGAGGCGAAAAGTACTTAACAAAACAGAACACAAAAGATTCTTAGGAATCTTCAGTTAAAGTTTCTTTTTCTTTCCCGAGATAAATATTTCCTTCATTAAAACTGGGAATCTTTTACACAGTTTATCCAGACGAATCTTGATAAGCTTTTGGAAACTATCCTAATAGATTATAAACAAACTACTGGATTGTCTCGATTGATAACACAACACTATATGGTTGTTAATAACTAATAAGCCGATATGATATTATGTAAATAAAAAAAAAATTAACAGATCTGACATGCATAAAAAATGTTTGTAGCTATTAAATAAATTTCTTACCTTCAACGGGTCAACGCCTGGAGAGAGAATGAAAAATACAGGCGTGATTGAACTAGTTTCTTCAAATGATTTATGAAAAGGTGGAGATCTGGATTCAACAAATTTTGAACCAAGCTTTTCTTCTACGAAGCACCTAAATAAATTCATGAAATACAATATTTTAAACAATTTAAGGAAAAAGCAAATATTTTAACTTATAGTAATACCAGGTAGTATACAGGGTATTCCCGCTATACTTAGTGCTCTTTTTTGATGCTCAGATTTGTGAAATAGATAGAAATGGAAAATAATGATTTATTTCTTATACATGCTACGATAGGATGAATAGATTTTTGAAATGTTATTGTTTCTACGAGAATATTAAGATTATGTATGTTTTTTAAATTTATCAATAACGTAATACTAAAACTTTTTCTTTCTCCCATAGAAGTAAAATAATTTGTACTAGATGCATTAAATAAATACTCTTAGTTTGAATACTCTTCGAATAAAACATTTTTTGCTTCTTACACGTTAAAATACTAAAAAATTGAGTATCATCTTTTTACACAAGTTTTATACGTACATACTACAATGAAACTTGTATAATATTTAAAAAAATGCAAATATGCTGTTCAAGGCCATTGAATAGGTAAGGATTTATGACACTGCTGAGCGAGACCTAAGAATCTAGGCCCGAAAACTCTTCGAGAGTCAACAGTGTCATAAACTACTCGGTAAAAGAAGCAAACTGTTATCCTTCACCCCCATCTTGAGCGATCAACAGCGGGGCAGTGAGGTGTATTCTTTCTAGTCCTTTTTTTATATGGGTTTTGCTCGTTTCAGCAGCCAGGTGGTTTAGATGTGTTGCCACTTTTTTCTTGTATTTTTTTTGCATATCTACCAATTTCTTCACTTAACTATTGGTATTTTTAGGTCTTTGCCGTATATCTTCGTTTCTGACATACTATGGGGCGCTGACTATTGTTCCGAGTATCGTCGATTGTAGCGGTTCTAATTTATTTATGTGACTCATTGCTGTTGTCCCCAATTGGGGTTAGGTTGGTCCGTATGTCCAAATTGGTTTTATTATCGTTTTGCATATTTTTAATTTATTTTCTATGCTAAGTTTAGAATTTCGACTAGTTAACCAGTACATTTGTCTCCTTTTTATCCGTATTTTGTCTATAATTGATTTAGTATGTTGCTTCCATGTAAGTAGTGAGTCTAAGTTGAATCTTAGTATTTAACTTGCTTTATTTGTGTAATGTGCGTGCTATTCAATTGGATATGAGGCGAATAGGCCGTGATAGTTGTAGTTGCTGGCTGTAGATGTCGTTGTATTTACTTTATTTATTTAATACTGCTGTATTTTCTTTTAATTTATCTATCGAGGAAGAAAAATATCGGACTACGGGCGCCGGGGATTCGAACCCGGATCCTGAACGTTCGTAACCAAAGGCGTTAACCACTGCTTTTTTTTGGTGTTTATTTAGCCAAGATAGTTTTTTTATACATTGATTGTAATTCATTTAAACTATGAATTAGCATAAGGTGTGTTAGGCATAGGTACCGATATGCGACGGTACGACGTAGCCATGCTATATTATGTGTCGTGGTTTTTACAGTTTTTTGTGTTTCTTTTTATTCTTGTTTTTGGATTTAAGCCGCCGGGGAGCGGAGCTTTCGTGTATTCTTGTTTGTGTTGTATTTTTTGTCCTGAAACTTGGCCGCAAAACAGGACGCTTCGGTAGTCTACTTTTACGTGCGCTGTGGGATTTTTGGGAGGGGGAGGGGGATGTTAAATTGGTTTATTTACAATGTTTACAGTATTTACAAAGTTACAGTATTTACATATTTACAGTATTTACACCTAGGTTACACGGTGGCAGGATTGGTTTTTGTCGAATTGGTGGTTTTCACTCATATTTTATTATGGGTTTTCTAATCCACCAATATTTTTTTGTGTTTTTTCTGTGTTTGTCTTTAGTGTCTTTTAGGGGGAGGGCCATGTTGTACCTCCACCTGGTGTCTGTGGTCTGTCCGTTTAAGTTTTCCTCGTAGAGTATAGTTTTGATGCCTATTTTTCTTTTTATGTTGTAAATTATCGGGATATTATTTTGGTGTTGGAGGTAGTTTTTTTCGTCTAAGTATAGGAACGATTCTGGGGGATGTAGCCTGTTGTCAGTGTGTTTTTGTAATATAGGTCACTTGGGAATAAGCCGCTGAAGATTAAGCTGTTTTCTTTTATTTTTGACGCTTGTGCGAAGTGGTTTCTTGCTAGTTTTAGGATGTGACAGTCTATGCGGTGAATGTTGGCTAGGTCGTAAATGTTTTGGTTTTTCCTGTATTTTTTGTATCCGCTGTGTTCGGATCTGTAGGCATTCAGGCAAGCTCTGATGCATTTTCTTTCGAAAACGCGAATTTTCTCCATTAGCGGGGCTGGTATGTTGTACCAGATTGGGCAGCCTTAGGATATAATTGGTCTGATTAGGGCTTGGTAGCATAGAATTTTTACATCGCTCTTGAGATGTTTGAAGTAGAATAGTCTTTTTGCTCTCCAGAATGCTTTATTGGCCTTGGAGAGTTGGATTTCGACGTGTTGTTTGTAGTTTAGTTTGTCATCTATATTTATACCTAGATACTTTACGCAGTTTTTGTGCGGTATGATTGCCCCTTCGGTTGCTTTTTCCTTTAATTGGAAATTTTTGCAGTGTTTTCTTTTTGCTGGAACGATATCACTAGATTTGGGTTTGAACAGTATGCTTTCGCATTTGTTTGCGTTGATTTTTAGTTTCCATGTGTGGTAGTAATCGTTGATTTTGTCAAAATGTTCTTGGAGATCTGTTTTTATTGTTTTAGTTTTGCGGCCTGTTACGTAGATGATTAGGTCATCTGCGAAGGCTATGGAGCGTTTATGGGTAGATTTATTCATGTCGAACAGATTTAATACGTCACTGTTGTAAATGTTGAAGAGTAGCGGGGAATTTACAGTTCCTTGTTGGAGTCCATTTTTTATGGCGAATTTTGTGTTTGATGTATGAGAACCTTCGGTCATTATGAATGTTCTGTTTGTGATCATGTCCCAGACTATTTTGATTAAGCGTCTCGGGAAGTTTTTTTTTATTAATTTGTAAATGAGGCCTGGGATTCAGACTGTGTCGAAGGCTTTTTCGAGATCTATTAAGCAGGCGGCTACTCGCTGTTTTGCGTTTATTGCCCAGCAGATGTCCGACGTGAGTTTGTTTGTCGCGTGTAATGTGGAGTGTTTATGTAGAAAGCCAAATTGGTTTTCTGGGATTATGTCATTTTTTATGCAGAAGGAAGTTTGGGGGTTGTTGATAACTGCTTCGAATACTTTACTTATGTTAGGGAGGAGACTTATAAGTCGTAGGTTTGCGGGTGTTGAGCCGTCTTTATTCTTTTTTGTGATGGCAATTAGTTTGGCTTTTTTCCACTTTCTGGGGAAATATGCGTTGTTTAGAGCATTGCTGAATAGTACTGTGTAGTACCATTTTATTTTGTTCGGTAGGCGCTTAAGTAAGATGTTTGGAATGCCGTCGAAGCCGGAGGATTTTTTATTATTTAGCTTGGAGAAGATTTTGTTTAGTTGGTTGTAGTTCGTAAAATAGTTTATTTCTGGTTCTGGTTGTTTGGGGTTATCTGAGGTGTTTTTATTTGAGAATGTGCAGACTGTTTTATTTAGCGTTATGTCTTGTTTTATTTCGTTTTTGCGTTTGTTCATTTCGGCGATGATGATTCTGTTTAATTGTTCTCGGCCCATGTGCTCGTTTTGTGTGTGTGTTTTGAAGAAGTGGGTGCCGATGATGTATAATTTTTCTGTTGTTGTAGTTATTATGAAGTTATCCTCGGTATCTTTGTTGGTGTTGTGTATCGCTATACCTGCTTCTTGGATGAGGGGAGCTTTCTCTGGGGGCAATTTGAGAGGTGGGATGGGGTTTTGTTCTTTTGGTCTGAAGATTTGATTCATCTGTGGGAACACGTTGACTGAGTCGTTTTTGGAGATGTTTTTTTTATTTTGTTTGTCCAGTAGTGGTTTATAGCGTTAACCACTGCGTTATCGTTGTCCGGTACTAGTTGATGTCGAGTGGCGGTATTTGTTGTCGAGTGCCTCCACAGATATTAGGTGCTTTTCGTTTTCGTATATATTGTAAGTATGGTTAAATTGACTGGGGTTTGCTTTTATTTGTGTATCTTGCAGTCATTTTTCTATATTTCTAATATGCTCTGGTAATAATATGATTGCTGTTCCTGAATTGAAAACTGTAATTGCATTGGATTTGATAGGGAACAGAGTTGACATAGCGCAAGCCATCTGATGTGCGCTGTATTTGGCAGCAAATGTGGAGTGTAACGCGCATCGAATCGTTTACATATCCCCAATAGCAGCGGAGATACGTTCGATTGAATATTTAACCTTGAATAATGATAACTGCAATTGCCTAGGATTTGACAGAGAACAGTATATATAGTATCACCGTATAGCTTATTACGTTATATAGTATTACATTATAACGTATTACAGTATATAGTATTACGTTATATAGTATTAGTAAGTGTGCCTGACTAGTACATCCGTGTCTTCCGCGAATGTCAGTATTTTGCTGTTGATAGTTGTTGGTATGTCGGCCGCGTATAGTGTGTATAATATTGGTTCTAAGACCAAGGAGTTCCTTGCGGTACCCCTGCCTTGATGTCTTTTGCTTCAGAATATACATCCTCTACTTTTAGTAGTAAAGTTCTGTTGCTTAGGTGTGACTTGAGTAAGTGGTAGATTTGTTCCGGGAAGTGTTTTCTGATTGTTTGTAAAAGGCTTTCATGGTTCGCTTTGTCCAATGCTTTCTCAATGCCTATGAAGGAGGCTGTATAGTATTGTTTGTTTTCTATTGCTAGTAAAAGTTCGTTGACGAGCCTCTGCATTTGCTCTATCATTTTTCTTTCGCTATTGTTGGTGTTAGGCGATCGTATATTAGTTTCGCTAATATTTTGGAAAACATAAGAAGTAGTGATATTGGTCTGTTAGATGCAGTTTAGTGTAGGTCTTTGCCTGGCTTAGGTAACATTATGATCTGTGCTAGTTTCCATAGATTAGGAAAGTATTGGATTCTTAAAATTGCATCGAATATTATTGTGATTGCTCTAGGGGAAAGGGTTTTCAAGATTTTACCATTGATTAGGTCGATTCCTGGTGCTTTATTGTCTTTTGTTTTCTCGATTATGATTCTAATATCTTGTGCTGTTAGGTTAGATATGTTAGGTTAGGTTAGGTATGTTAGGTTAGGTTAGGTATGTCAAGCTAGGTCAGGTATGTTAGATTAGGTTAGGTATGTTAGGTTAGGTTAGGCATGTTAGGCTAGGTCAGGTATGTTAGGTTAGGTTAGGTATGTTAGGTTAGATTGGGTATGTTAGGTTAGGTTAGGTTAGGCTTGTCAGTTGGAGTATTAATATTTTGCGCATTTTCGTCTGAATGACATTTTGTTTTGCTGTTGTTAGTATTATATGGAGTAAATGTGTTACAAATGTGGTTGCTGAATTCTGCAGCTTGCTCTTCGTTGCTTCTAGCCCATGTGCTGCCTGCTTTTCTGATTTCTGGGATTAGTTTTATTCTTCTTCTTGCTTCTTTATTTTGTTCCTCGCTTTCCATAGAGAGTAGTTGGCTCTCTCGTGCGCAGAGAGTGTTTCTATGAATTTTAAGAATTCGTTATTATTATGATCTTTTATTTTACTTCTTATTTCCTTTGCGAGTTTGTTTAGATGTTTTTCGTCTTCGTGTGTTTTACGTTTTCGAAAAAATTGTATGCATACACTTGAAACGACAATCGATTGGATTAGCACTTAGGTACCCTATGCGAGCCATATTACATTTTACATATTACATATTACATTTTTTAGCGTTACAATTTATAATTGGATTTAAGTCTCTGTAGAGCGGTGCTTTTTATTGTTTTTTCTTCCTATCTCTGTCCTAAAAATCTGGTTGCAAAGACAGGGAAGTTCAGTAGTCTGCTTTTGGTTTCGGTGGGTCTGTAGGATTTTGGGAAGGGGCGAGAATGGACGGACGGGGCGGGGGAGAGGGGGTGTCCTGTAGAATTATTTACAATATTTACAATGTTTCTATATTTACACTATTGACACGATGGGAGATATGAGCGTTGCCGCTTTGTGGTTCTTTCTCTTGTTATTTTTATTATGGTTTCGGTATCCACCAATATTTTTTTATGTCTTTTCTGTGATTGTCTTCTGTATCTTTTTGGGGAAGGGCCATGTTGTATCTCCACCTAGAGTCTACAGTCTGTCCTTTTAAGTTTTCATCGCAGAGTATTTCTTTTAATCCCTATTTTTCTTTTTAAGTGATAGATTATTGGGATATTATTTTGGTGACGAAAAAAAGTGCACTCAGCGCGGTATGAGCTTTGGCTAAAATAACCAGTTTTCTTATCAGTCTTAGATGTCCAAAAAACTAGAATATTTAAAGAAATATAAGAGTGTGCAAAAATGAGAATGATATAATGTATAGTAATGGTCGCGTAATACTAAAACATTGCAATTTCTTGATACTTAGATTATTTGATACTTAGATTATTTTCTTTTTTAAAAGCTGAATTGATTTTTTAGGATTACGTTTATTTTTTATAGGATGTTATTTATGACTATTTCGAATACTTTGCTTATGTTGGGTAGGATACTTAGAGGTCGCAGGTTTGAGGGTGAGTAGCAATCTTTATTTATTTTTTTTTTTTCTTTGATGGCTGTTAATTTAGCTTTTTTCCATTTTCTGGAGAAATACAGATGGTTGGCAATCTGCGACGCTCACCTTCGCAGTCAAGAGGCTATTTTAGAAGACTATAATCGTACACGATCTGGACAATGGTTGGATGTTAATGAAACTCTTAAACAAATGCTGAAACCGTTAATACGGCCGAAACAGGTTATGATGATTGTATGGTGTACATAGATAGCAATTGATGCATTCATTTGCCTGGTTTTAAAGAATGTGTTTGATGATAATAGCTTGTAATGGCTCAATAAAATGGACAGTAGAATAAAAAACGACAACGCAGAAATTCTGTAGGAATAACATGATTTAAGTAAGATATAATTGAGAAAATAAATTCCTAGGATTTGTAATGTAACATGAAGTATTAAATGAGTTAATATAACAGGAACATACCTAATCGCGTAAGTCATACGATCTAGTCGAAGACACCTCATGATGCATAATCTTTGCAGAGCGGTTTTATTTTTCCAATCTTGTGGGAAACTTTCTCGTTCCGGCGTATCTGATTCTACAAACTTCTTCCACCGTTTCGCAGCGCCTTCTATGTCTTTTTCTAAATTTTGGAAATCCTCCATTTGGCTCAAATATTTAATCCCTCCCCAATCGACGTCTGTTAAGAAGTCTACAGGGCTGGTTAACTCGGGAATATACGGAAATCTTAATAGGAAGTCAAGTTCTGATTGTGATATTTCTTTTGCTTCCATAAAAATCTGAAACGAATAGAATTATTCGATGTAACGCTAGTTGCAATAAAAATGCGAGTGTTGCAAGCTAGCCTCATATGATTTAGGTTATCCAAGGAAGATTTCTTTTGATAAACATTGCACTTCTGTGCAAAATTTTTGTAATTAATATACTACGTTATTTATCGCTATTTTAGCGTTTTTTTTCTTTTAATTATGCAATTATACCAATTATAATTATCACATCTAATAAAGTAGGGTAAAATAGTATACATATAACTGATAATGCAATAAATAAAAAAATCATATTAGCACCTATCCTATGGCACCA
Organism: Bombus pascuorum; assembly: GCF_905332965.1. Classification (NCBI taxonomy): domain Eukaryota; kingdom Metazoa; phylum Arthropoda; class Insecta; order Hymenoptera; family Apidae; genus Bombus; species Bombus pascuorum. Next base: position 3,956,498 of record NC_083503.1, read on the forward strand.
ATCTGTTGTCAAGTGCAGGCTAACTGTCCAGAAGATACGATTTTTTGCCAATTAGGTAATTAAAAAACAAATACTTGGTGGAACAAAGACCCAATTGATGTGATAAAACAATAGATTCATGCGAAGATAAAAATTTAATGGAAGCATTTGGTAGAGAAATATGTAATTCGTTGAAAAGGTATTTCGATGAAATCAATAAATTAATAAATAAATTGATAAAATGATAAAAACAATACGTAATTTTTAATATTCACTAAAGTTTATTTAATTTAGATTCCATCAAATATATACTTTTGACGTATATATATATATATATATGTCGGGTTGACGTTAGGGGCGTATAATGAATCTTCACCAGTGTTGTTCATGGTTGTCGCACAGATATTTATTACACAAGTATGGCTGATACAAGATTGACAAACGGACGCGGTAGCTGGACGCTAATGACAATGGCCCTAAGTTCGATATAGCGAATCCACGGTCAACGGGATGACGAATATACTTTGCTTCAAAGTCTAAGTCGTACTCAACTTACTACTCGTGATACTAGGAACGCTTGATTGACTCTTAGCTAATCAGATTGCCAGAAAAGAATGACTTTCCGTCGCGACGACGCTGCAGAGGAAAACTATGACGGGGTGTGCCTAAGGGCACGAGATCATCGGATTCGTCAAAGAAAGCCTCCACTCGGAGGGTGAGGGAAATAGGCGCTGCTGTTAATTGGTCAATTTCTATGTTGGCGGTTAGAAAAGGATGCTAGCCGCCCTAGAGAGAGAGTTCCTAGCAGGCAACGTCGTACGTGACCAAATCAGGCTTTCCCATAACTTCCCGCAATAGGTGACAGATTTACAGGCTGATAGAATAAAGACTGTTTGTCAATCTGAAGGACTTTAGTTAACTAGGTCCTAAGATTTGTAACGGTTCCTCAGGCTATCTGAACATAAACTGTAAACGATGCATCGGCATCTGGCGATCATCTGGCCCAAAGAATGGGGTCTGTGTGTGGCGAGCTGCGGGGCTGTTGGAAAGTCTTATTATCAAGTGTTTGTACTGCCAATTCTTTAAAGGAAAGCTATGTTACTTTATATCTCTGTTAGGTGGAACGTTCATCCCGTGACCGTGGCTACGCTCGGCGACCGGTTGTCGCCTCGAGCCTAAACTCATTGTCTCAAGTTACGAATGACTGTGTCTGGGTTATTTCGTAAATGCTACAGTATTGAGGCTTTTCCAAATAATTCCAACGGGGGGGCCCGGTGTCCTTTCATCTCCGACATATATATATATATATATATATAATTTTCATATTATTAGTAATAATATAATTAAATTATAAATTTATTTATAATTTCAAAATAAATATATAACAAACAGTTATAATTTTACTAATACAATTTAAATAGTTTTTATTCAAATAATACAATAATAATATGCTGATTTTGGTGAAGCATGGAAAGAAAATGTAGAAATTGATAAAAAGACTTGACAGGTATCTAAGTGAAAAAAGTATGAGTCTGAATATGGATAAAAGCAAAATAATTAGATTTAAGATAGAAGGAGGAAGGATGACGAAGAAACAAGATAGGGGAAGTAAGAAAATTTATTTACTTATGGTGATAAACAGGATGATGACCAATGGAAGTCAAGGAGTACACATAGGGGAAAGAGTGAAAAAGCAGGTAATAGTTAAGAGATCAGTATACTGGATAGTAGAGGGAGTATTTGAAAAAGAATGAAAGAGGAGATTATGATTATTCAACAAGTTGGTGCGAGTAGTGTCAGCGTATATAGCAGAAATTTGGAATTAGAAAGAAAAAAGGAAGATGGTGGTAAGAGCTTCAGAGGGATCTAGTGAGAATACAAGCAGGGAACGCAAGTTGAAACTATGAACAGAAGTTAAGACAGGGAAAAGGTGGTAAGCTTGCAAGAGATGTTTTTTTTTTTTTAGTTTGTTTTGGTTTTTTACAATTTGTCCTGAAGGACATTTGGTAAAGTGTTATATCTTATTGGTAAAAAAAAAAAATAAAATAAACATAAATATAGCATGTGGGTGGCTACCCCCAGCGAGGTGCCATCTTCGTGTTTGCTAGGTTATATCTTTTATAACAAGAGAATGTTGGAAAGAGAGCAGGAGAAACGTTGGAGGAGCCAAAATAAGAGGAGGTTGAAAGAAGGAAAGGGAGGAGTTTATGATGACAAGAGGAATCGAGAGCCATATGTTGGTACTAGGAGAAGAGGAAGAGGCAGAAAGTTACAAGAAAATAGAAGAACTAATAGAGAAACCCAAAAAAGAGATATGACAAAGGAGAAAGGAATCAGGATATAACAAATGATATAGATGGTTAAAAGCAGAGGGTGTTCCAACGTATTTGGAACCTGGCTGAAGTTAAAGAAGAAACAAAAAGATTGGCTAGATTTAGATTAGGCAATGAAATGAAGAAAAGAAGATAATTAGAAGAAATAAACATGGGAACATCTTTGGGAGATGTGTGACAGGAGCACGGAGGAAGAGGAAGATAACAGATCAACATGGATAGATTTTAGGAGAAGAAAGTGTAGGGAGAAACATAGTTGCAGCATAAAAAAGGAAAAGGGGAGGAACAAAGAGATAAGAAGAGACTGAACAATATTAATTAGTGGTTAATCTGTTGTGTTAATGCCAAGTTGTATAAGTTTATTTAAATTAGAATGTATAGTAGAATAGTAATGTGTGATAGCTATATAGTTATCAGTTAATAGTTTAAGTTAATAACTTTAGATCCAGGCTATAGAAATAGGTATTAATGGATGTTCAGTAGTTAGTATTAAGGATATGTCGTAATGTAGCTAATGGAAGATGGTTGTTTTATACAAATCACTAACAGGAAGCGTATAAGTAATACAGTAATTACTAGGTATAAGATAGGAATAGTGACAAAACCAAGAAAAAGAAATCCCTTGGATCAAGCATCGGGGGGGGGTCCCCCACAGATTGAAAACAGATTGATTTAAATTATAAAATAATTACCTGAATGGTCATTTGACAGAGGAAGGTCAATTTATCGCCTTCAAATAATCCTCTGCTTGTATAAATGAAAACTAGATAAGTGATGCTATCCATTAAAAGAGCTACGCGCTTAGCCAAATCCTCCGAAGCTACTGCAAATCTAATTGCGTTTAGAAAGACAACGCTGAAAGCTTTCAAAGAAAACTGATAGAGCATATTGATCTTGTTCAAATCGTTTAAAACGAAATATAAGAGGCTGGCTCGAGCCGCAACAGGACGATAAATTTCTCGAGCCTCGTCTATCTTTACAGCAGTCACTCTAGCTTCAGCTACTTTTATTTCTATTTCCGCAGCAGTTTTTTTCGTGGTTTCGAGATTGATCACGAGATCGACGTCGCTTAAAATGTCTGGCCCAGCAGTCGATAACCTTTGAAAAGAAACACAATATTATGTCGTGATATTTACATATTGTAGACAGACACCATAACTGGCATAAGACAAATATTGAAAGTTAAGATATAACAGTTAACATTTTTAATTAAAAGATTTTGATTACGAATAAAATATTATAAATATTAAATATTAGTTAATAGTTTTCCGTAATCACAACAATTAAAAATTGATATTTTTAATCACTTTATTTTTTGAGATTTCTTCAAGATCTATTAATAACTGGCTAGCATTTAAATAAAAATTAAATTTTAATGACTTTTTTCCACAAAATGTTTAAAATACTTTTAGTTCACTTTGGATCTCTGGTTATAACATTATTATTAAAATCTATAAAGTATGTAATTTTAAGTGTAACGCGTAGAGAGAATAGTTTTAATAGAAAATGATATAGAGAATATCCTAAAAGGGTTGGACATTAAATCTGGTACTTGAAAACTTCATCATACTGATACATTAGACAAAATATTAGTAAATTGATAGCGATAAAATATTGAAATATATCAAATACTATTACTATTACTGATAACCATTAATTAATCAATCGAATAGTGTCCGGGATTTTGGGTGATCCTCAGTTTATGACACGGACAGCGCACCTACTCTTTTTGAGAAGTTGGAAATTCTCACCTCGCTAGTTGTAGGATTTACAATGCGGACCCCGTCAAGAGGCTAATTGGCATCCTAAGTGTATTAAACATTAACACCAGACGAGATACGCCCACGGCAGTTCGATAGTTATAGGATTGGATAGAAATAGATTCCCACCTCAGAGGAAACATAGACAGAAGAGTAGATCCTGGACGGAGTTAGAATATAAGCACCAGGCGCTTCAAGAGACGATAGTCTTCATTAGTCGTCAAGTAATCATCAAGCAAGACACATAACACAGACCGAACCATTTATACTCACCCCCTGCTTAAATTATCCAATCGCAACTTACGCGGATCCACCATGATCATTTCAAGCGGTACTTAATACTATGATGATGGAAAGTTGGCAACCTCTATTCGATATATGTGAGGCGACTTAGAAAAAGAATATGTCGCATTTAAAGAAACCCGTAACGAAGTAGTTTGGGCTTATATCTCGGGCTTATAATGAGGGTTGGCTAACTTCGTTTGTAAAATTAGCCGGAAACGAGGGTCATAATCTACTTCTTCGTTCCCTTTTGACTGCCGAAGAGTGCAGACGTGCCGGGTGCCCGGAGAGGTCTCTCCTTCGAAACCGAATGTGGAGAGAAAGTGTTCCCGAAATTGCGAAAAGCGGGGAAAACGAGGAAATGCAACGAGTGCCACCGCTCAGGATATCAAACAACGACGAAACATACGCCGTACACAAAAACATGGAAATCCAAGAATCTACAGAAACCGAAATGGATATTACTCGAATGAGCGACGATACAAACGCCAACAACGAAATGACACAACAAGACGGAAGCTGGAAGGTCGTAACTCCCAGCGAAAGAAGAAAACTAACAACAAACGTAAACACCAGGAGAACTGCAGAAACAGAAAGTAAGCAGTGGCTCCAGGAAATTCCCCTACAAAACTCCTTCAGCGCACTGCCACAAGAGAAAGAATCAGACACAACGGAAAAACCAACACACAACACGAAACCACCACCAATTTATATAGACGCACAGGTAATAGACCCCCTCCTCGAACTACTAAACAACACGGCAGGCAAAGAAAATTACAACATAAAGCAACTAAAATTAGACCAAATAAAAGTGCAAACGAACACCCCAGATACCTATAGAAAAGTGGTAAAGCTACTAAAGGAAAAAAACGCCGGATACCACACGTACCAATTGAAATCGGATAAAAGCTACAAGGTAGTAATCAGAGGATTACACCCAAGAACAAACACAAGCAATATATGCGACGAACTAGCCAAAATCGGACACCAGGTAAGAGCAATAAACAACATAACGAGATTTGATACCAAACAACCACTACCGCTGTTCCTAATAGAACTAGAACCGAACAAAAACAACAAGGAAATCTATGACATTAAACAAATCTTAAACACAATAATCACAGTTGAACCACCCAGACAAAAAAAAGACATACCTCAATGCATGCGGTGCCAACAATATGGGCACACAAAAAATTACTGCAACAGAAACCCGGTGTGCGTCAAATGCGCAGAAAAGCACCTGACAACTTACTGCCCATATACGGGAAAAATAAACGAGGTAAAGTGCTACAACTGCAACGGAAACCACCCAGCCAGCTACAAAGGCTGCCCAGCCAGAAAAATACTCCAACGTAAATTGTTTCCGCCGCTTAGAAGCAGGACATATAACTACCACCACACACAACAAGACAGGGCAGAAGCTGAGACACCAATAAAAGTACAGTACGTAACGAACAACAACCACAACAATATCAACACCACTGGCAGTCGAAGCTACGCGCAAGCAACCAAGGAAGTAACACCCGTAGCCAACCAAAACCACAACAATAACACCAACGACGCTACAGAAATAAAAGAACTATTAAAACAATCCATCAAAAGCACCGACATGTTAACAAGAACGATAAGCGAACTAAACGAAGCATTCAAACAGCAATCATTACAAATCACAGCTATGATACAACTGATAAAAACCATGCTAAGCAAAAAGTAAAAACGGACATACTAAAAATAGCTGCCTGGAACTCTAACGGCCTACAACAAAGGGCCATTGAAACCAAAGCATTCCTATACCACAACAACATAGACATACTACTCGTATCAGAGACGCATTTCACAACAAAAAGCTACACAAAAATACCGCACTATACCATATACGATACCAAGCACCCCTCAGGAAAAGCACACGGAGGAACCGCAGTGATAATAAGAAACGACATTAAACACCACCTACACAGCCAAGTTAGTAAAGAACACATACAAGCAACTACCGTTACCGTACAAACTAGCAGCAACCGTCTACAGCTGTCAGCAGTATATGCACCACCGCGACACAAAATTACAGCACAAATGTGGGAAGAATACTTCCAACAACTAGGCGACAAGTTTATCGCAGCATGAGACTACAACTCAAAGCACACAACATGGGGATCAAGAGTCACTACACCTCGAGGCAGAACCCTGGAAAAACACATCAGGAAAAACAATCTCAATATATTATCCACAGGAAGACCGACATACTGGCCGACAGACCTGAGCAAAATCCCTGACCTACTCGACTTTGCAGTCACAAAGGGATTAAACGGAAATAAAATAAACATAGCATCCAGCCTCGAGCTTAGCTCCGACCATACACCCATAATAATAACATACAGAAACAAGCCAATACTCTACAACAACTCAGAGACGCTATGCAACAAATCCACTAATTGGCAAACCTTCAAAGAAATAATTGAAAGCAAAATCAACTGCAATATCCCACTGAAAACGCCCCAACACATCGAACAAGCTGTAACAACACTTACAAAAACTATACAAGAGGCAGCACGGGCAACCACAAAACCAGCAACTACCACTAGACAAACAAAACAAATCCCATCAGACATCCTCGAAAAAATTAGAGATAAAAGAAAAGCGAAAGCAAAATGGCAAAAACATAGAACAAAAGAAAACAAAAAACACCTAAACAAACTCGCAAAGGAAATAAAAAACGAAATAAAAGAGCACAACAACAACGAATTCACAAAGTTCATAGAGTCACTATCTGCACACGAGAACTACAACTACTCACTATGGAAAGCCACAAAAAAAATAAAGAAGGCGATAAAACCAGCCCCAGCAATCAGAAAAGCAGACAACACATGGGCAAGAAGCAACGAAGAGCAAGCCGAAGAATTTTCCATCCACCTATGCAACACATTTACACCACACAACATCAATAACAGCAACCACAATAGCCATACGGACGACGATGCGATAGCCACTAGCACTGCAATCGACAAGCAATACACCATACCCAAAACAACAGCACAAGAAATAAGAAACATAATAGAAAAAACAAAAAATAACAAAGCACCAGGAATCGATCTAATCAATGGCAAAACATTGAAAAACCTCCCTCCAAAAGCGATACGGCTAATCACAATAATATTCAATGCAATACTAAGAATACAATATTATCCCACATTATGGAAACAGGCACAAATCATAATGTTACCCAAACCAGGCAAAGACCCACATGAAGCAACATCCTACAGACCAATATCACTACTCCCCGTGCTCTCCAAAATACTAGAAAAAGTAATATACGCCCGACTAAAACCAATAATAGAGAAGGAAAAACTAATACCAGACCATCAATTTGGATTCAGAAATAAACACTCCACCATAGAACAAATGCACAGGCTTGTCAACGAAATAATACACACAATAGAAAACAAACAATATTGTACAGCCCTATTCATGGGCATAGAGAAAGCTTTCGACAAAATAAACCACGAAAGCCTAATACAAACAATCAAGAAACAATTCCCGGAAAAAATATACCAAATAATAAAATCATACATAAGCAACAGAACCTTCACAGTAAAAATCAAGGACGCACACTCCGAAGCAAAAGACATCAAAGCAGGTGTTCCACAAGGAAGCGTCCTAGGACCCATACTATACACACTATACACGGCCAACATTCCAACAACTACCAATAGCAAAATACTGACATTCGCGGACGACACAGCCGTGCTAGTCAGGCACACTAACCCTGTAACAGCAGCCACAATACTACAAGAGCACATCACAAAAATAGAAAAGTGGCTACAGGACAAACAAATCAAAGTTAACCCTAACAAATGCAACCACATCACATTCACATTGAGAAAACAGATAACACCAAACATCTTCCTGAACGGCACGCAAATAACACAAACAAGGCAAGTCAAATACCTTGGACTTCACATAGATACACACTTCACATGGAAACAGCACATCAAATCAATAATAGACAAGATACAGATAGCAAGGAGACAAATGCACTGGCTAACAAGCCGAAAATCCAAACTAAGCACAGAAAACAAACTGAAAATATACAAAATAATCATAAAGCCAATCTGGACATACGGAATTCCACTATGGGGAACAGCAGCAGTGAGCCACATAAACAAAATAGAAACAATCCAAGCCAAAATCCTTAGAACAATGGTAAACGCACCGTGGTACGTTAGAAACGAGGACATAAGGAAAGACCTCGGAATACCAACGGTCAAGGAGGAGATTACCAGATTCGCAACAAGATACAGAACAAGAATAGAAACGCACCCGAACCAGCTGGCAGTTGAAACGTGCAACACAACAAACATCGCAAGAAGACTAAAAAGGAAACACCGAATAGACCTCATAAAAGATATAACTTAGAAAAAAAAACGAAGCTGGTACCCCGCTGGGGGTAACCGCCCACATGCTATATTACTTTTTATTTATATTTTTTTTCTTCGCCAACAAGATATAACACTTTACTAAATGTCCGCAAGGACAAATTGTAAAATAACCAAAATAAAAAAAAAAAAAAAAAAAATAATAATCTACTTCTTTGTCCCAAATTTTTATCGCCCTTTATAGTAATAAAAAAGTATTTATAAAATATAATAGTTATAGTACATAATATAGTATATAATATAATATATATAGTATTATAGTAATATAGTGTATAGTATATAATAGTTATAGCGATTACATATTACAGTAATTATAAAATAAAATAAAGAAAATAAATAGAACAATTAAAAAAAAAGATAAATGCAAATAAGTGTTCCAAATATAAAGTTATATATGCATCTATTACAAATAATTTAAATTTTGTTACTATTTCTAATTCATATTAATATATACTGCGTAATATCTCAAAGTTGGTATTAAATAGTCTCTGATTATTATCATAAAACCATTACACATATTCAATCGATTTCTCAACATTGGTATAAATCTAAGATGCATTTTATTGTTAGTTACATTTTACATCCTATATATATAAACAAATAATCATGCTTTCTAATTGTTAATTCAAACAATAAAACAGATAATTAAATTAAAAATTTTAGCGGCCCATGGCCGTAAAAAAGCCCGTAGAAAGGTCCAGGATTTAAGTGCATGTGCTGACCACTTAGCCTGTGAAACGAAGTCCGAGGCCAGAACGTCTTAAAAGAAAAAACGCTGACCAGGGCGTCGTGAAAGAATAAACCCTAGGACATACAAAAAAAGCGTAAGGCTCTTCGACAAGAAAAAATCGTTTCCCTACCCTGAAAGAAAACTTTCTCTTTCGGGGACCACGGTAACCTATATAAAGGGAAACGAGGGAAAACTCGGGACGCGCATTACTAAGATTGTCAAGTCTCATCATAATAAAAACATGTTGTTCAATCAATCTGTGGAGTATTTCTTTGGCACTCTACACGTCTTACCACCTCAAACTAAATGCTCGATTGTTGTAATATCCGATAAAACTGCTGTTTAGAGGACTTACCATCAACAACCTTTACATATGTTATCAAGGTCACTCTTCTGAGTGATCTTCAAAAAGTTTTAGCCGCCGATCTTGCCGCTCATCTGTGAAAATTTTTGCAAACGGGGCAAACATTTTGAGTCAATAATTTTGCTTCACATGAGTTAAGGTTAAAGATAGTATTAGAGTTAGGCTGTCGTTACGCCGAGGAGGTTCTGGGTCCTCTGACTTGCACAATGGACCAGGGCATAGCGTTGAGAGGGGAGATCCCACTCAATGCCCAAACTAGACCTGAGGAATGAGTTGATTTCAAATTTCCTCACATATAAAAAAAAAAAACATAGTATTAGAATTAGGTTAGGATTAGCAAGCAAAATCTAACCCATAGTTAGTCGTTAGACGAATATAAATGATTACATTAACTTACACATTAATATATAATTGTTCTAGAGAAAACTTCGAACTCATAATTTCGAAAAATGCGTTTGCGCTAAGTTGTTTCTGTTTTATTCGCCTCAGTCATATCGTTTTGTTTCGAAACTGTATGAGGTTAGGTATATAAAAATCTTCGTTTTCCGCCAGGATTACGATCGTTTCTCGCTTCGAACAGAGTGCATGTTACTCGAGACCATCCCCTCCGCAACATATCCGAAATTCAATAAAATTGGAGTTGTGATTCCTATTTGTGTATAATTACTGAAAAGATAGTTGCTGACATCTTTGACCCAGTAATGGACAATGTCAAATTTTCTATCATTACAACGGGCCATGTTTGTTGTTCAACAATATATTTCTTTGGACTTTATCAGACAAATGAATAGTTAAATGTGACTTATTTTAAATAAATTTAAATATGATTATATTAAATTTTTTAACGAATAACGAGCGACAGCTAGAACTTTTTAATGGTTACTCAGGACGATGACCTTGATAGTATATATGTATGAAAGTCAGAATCATTAAAGGTGGATCTCCTAAAGAGCAATTTTATCTAATATGAATTTATGTTACAATAATAATATATATAAGTAAGTACCTTCCTTTTTTTATTAGATCTCTCTTTATAACCGGATCTAAAATGGGGTCGATGGCTTCCATGATATTTTCAATTAAAACAATTCCTCCGTTCGCAATGGAAATTTCAATTAAGTATAAATAATTCGGTTGAGTAAGCCTCAGCACTTGTAAATCTTCGCCATATCGATTTTTTATCCATTTTAATCCCTGTAATTGTGGATCTATCATTAGAGGCCATCTTGTTGAATTCATTAAAATTGTTGCATTTTCCGAGGACATTTTGTCTGTTGGTAAACCTTAACAAACGATCAATATTTTGTTATAATGATTTATTATTAAAGTTAAATATGAAAGCACAATTAATTTTTAGATTTTAAACTTTTATGATGATTCGATCGTTATTAATAGTATATTGCGCTTTACGCGGTATAATGTTAATGTGCTGCATCAATCGATGTAGTTTTGTACTTTGTACATAAAAACTGTAATTAAAAATTATATTGTATATTATTAAATTATAAAATGTTATATTATCCGCGCATCTTAAAAACACATTAGTTTAAAAATCATTACAATTCGAGATTTATTAAATTATTTTGCTGTTGTTTACACTACAACAAATATTTAAATGATTCTCCATAGGTATGAATAGTCTGTGGGTTTTTATTCCAATTCATATTTTTGAGAATATAAATCAAAAGAAGGAATCTCGATAGAAAATTATTTTACCTATCACGTAACATTATAGAAGGCATTGTACTTTGGATGTTTTATATATTTCTTCATATTATGTGTATTGGAGCTAGAAGTGTGCTCCAATTAGTAGCTGTTAATAATAGATGGAAAACTGTAATCATAGATATATTTCTAATAGGACATGCGCGGCGAATTTAATGACTCCTGTGGGTCGTGCGTATCATAAATTTTTAGCAGACCCTCGAGGAGTTCTCCCGCATCCTTGTAAAGGTCCCTTTCTCGATGTCAAGGCAGCTTTTGCCTGCCATCGCAAATAAAAGAACACTGCTCCCGATCAGCTGTTCGGCGATGTGCAACTTGAAAGAGACATGTACAAAGGGTGTGTATTAAAAACTGTAGCAATTTAGCGCAGCGTAGCTTGGACTGAACTTGACTGAATTTGGATTGGCTTAACTTCAGTGCACCTCCAGCTTTACTTTAGAACCTCGAAGGAGTAAAGTTTCTTTACAGAAAGATTTAACATGTACATGTGACTTTTCAGCTAATAAGCCCACTTATCTCTGTGATCCTATTGAAAGTGGCAAAAAAGTAGGAGTAATCTCCCTTCACTTAAGGGATGTCTCCAGCAACCTCTTGGTTGTAAGCCAAATATTCTCATATTTTCATTTCAACGTAGAATGTGTAATACTATTAAGTTGCTCATGCTACTTTGCACATTTGTTGATTTTTTGTTGCTTAAATTGTTCACGAAAAGGAGATTTGAATCAGTACGGGAAGATATTCAACATTTTCATTAAAAAAATATATCGATGACTAATATCACGAAGAATGTGAGAAAGATTTTATAAAGAAAGCAGAATATGTTTTTATATACATTATTTGTCTATTTGAAACAAAAATAGCATTTTCCTATCATAGAAATAGACTGATCATGAGATATTTAAGGTGCTTCGGTCAGACGGGGGATTATATATATATATTCCATAGCATCACGTTCAAATGACAATAAATTATGACATTAACTAAGCTGTAGAACGTATGAATGTATTCACCTTCGTTGTTCCATTGTGCAATTTGTGCATCGTCTGTCAATAAAGCCAGTACATCCAATTCAGTAGTCCTCGGTATTTTTACTTCCAAATTTTCCAGAAACGGTAACCAATTTTCGTACATTAAGTCAGATCTATATTTTCGAGTGAAAGATCCCATGTATGATAAAAATGCTGTTACAATCAGCACATCCCCTGGTACCGTTACACACGAGTTCGTCATACTAAAAATTTAGATTCTTTAAAATAATCTTATTTCTAATGTAGAAAATAACAAATTTTATGTAAAGTAAATATTATATATATTATGTATAGTAAATATTCTTACATCATAGGCCATTGTACGCGTGTTAAAACGCTCTACTAGATTGCAAGAAAACATATCCATTTCATTTAAAAAAACGAAGTTAACCTTCATATGACTTCTACAGATTCACCTATGTGTAGCGGCACTCGACAGTAAACTTTCCAACGGTTTTTGTCCCGTGGCTTGCTACACAAAGACCCTATTCTTCGGATAAGATGATTGCCAGATACGAGAAATCTGCTTTTCTCACGTACGATGCTCTCGCTAGTAACTTTCCCCCAAGGGTAGCTAGCATCCTTTTCCAACCACCAACACAAAATTAGCTAATTAACAGCGACGTCCATTTCTCTCACTTTCTAATCCGAGGCTTCCCTCAACGAATCCGATGATCTCGCATCCTTAGACACACACAGCCCATCATAGTTTTCCTCTGCAGCATCATCGTGACAGAAAGTCAGTCGTTAGACATAAGTCCGAGTCAATGGTTGGTAGTTTGCAATAATAATTGATTCGAGTTTCTCGACATCTTAAGCAATCATCATCCGAACTTGCATCACGCATCAAAACGCATCCACCAGAAGTCGAACTTGTACATATAGAGTGTACGTATAGAATATATGTTAAGTTAGAGTATATATATTGTTAAATATACTCAAGTGTTTCTTCCGCACCTATCACGACCTATCCGCGTCAAATGAAAGAACAATTTGCATCAAATTATGTTTTTCCTATTATTTCTCTATCTTTTTTTCTATTACCAATAACAGCCCAGATATTCAAGTTGCCTCTGTTAGGTATACCCTGTTTTTAGTTCACCCTGTATAGTATCTATATTTATACATGTATATGACACATGCATATTTATGTATATTTTTGTAAATGCATATATGATATATACATAAATAATAACTATCGTTCTATATTTGCCAAAAAATATCATTAATTGTGAAAATTATCATTTTTACATTAATGTGACATATTTTAAAAATAATATATCACATACAAAATTACGAAATGAGAAATACTAAAATCTGACCTTTCTACCTCCTCAGTCCATCGAATTTTTTCGGATGCTAAACCGTTCACTAATCTATTTGCAAGGTCAATTGTTAAAGCAGTAGCGTCAGCTTCGTCTTGACATTTTTGTTTCTCAGCTAAAGCTGCATTCATCCTTTCTCCTAAAACGTCGAGTACTTTTTGCAATTCCTAAAGTAATGGAATTACAAGTAATTAATTAAAACGAATAATAATTACCCTAAAAAGTTATTTTACATATATTTTGCTACATAAAAGTATTATTAGTGGAACACCCCGTATATGAAAACCTACATTATTATCCGTTCCACTAACCAAACGTTGTACTGACTGAACAATTTTTCCTGCTTGTGTCCTTTAGGCTAACTGTCCACGAAACGTGACTTCATAGAAACATAATCATAGTTTATTAGACGTGACGATACGTCTATATCAATATTCAGTCTAGGAAGCGTACAATAAGATACATTTTTTCTCTTTATTGAAATGTCGAACGATGACGAAGTCGCTTTCATTCTATATTATTACATTCGACGACGTAAGGAAAAGAGATTTTGGATTCATCTGAATATCGAGAGAAATGTCAATTGTTCGTCATTGCAAGGGAATTGTCAGAAAATGAACATGTATTTTATATCGTACATTGCACAGCATGAGTAAAAATATATATCAAAATTTAGTGCAATTTGTTGGATCATTGATTCAAAAACAAAATACTAATATGTGCGAACGTATCAGTCCTAATGAAAGAATTTTAATAAGCTAATATAGTAAAACTTGAAATCAGTAAACAATAAATATATGATAATATACCTAATCTATAAGGAAATATAATAAGTATCATGCAAAGATCTTTGCCGTGATAACTGAGTTATTCTGTTAATAATTAATAAGGAACTATAGTATTGACCAGACCATTTCATCTTATTTGCTAATTCACACTATGACTTCTCTGTTATATTTTTTCTTGCATTTTCATAATTATGTAAGTAAGTATACTCTTCTATGGTTTGAACAAATGATACTGTTCCCGTGATTTTTCCGTTTATAAATGTAATGTACCCCTTGTTACTACAGATGACATGACCTGGTAGTTGTAAATTACGATTTTATATACACACATATATATATAAAAATAGAGGGAAAGATAATTAATTATAAATGAATATTTAATTAAATATAATTATTTATAACCTTCTTATAGAGAGAGAGATAGGTTATAAGAAGGTATATAAATAATTAAAACAATATTATATTTATATTATATTGTATTCTTTGTAATTGTTTTTATATTATCATATTGTATTATTATGTATATTATTATATATTCATTCTTGTACTACACCTTTTGAAACATGGAATAATAATTACAAGAAAAATCGTACAATTCAAAGAAATAATAAAGAAAATTATGATTAATATTGATATAAATGTATATATCCATCATTCTAAAGCAAACATGATAGATGTTATACATGTTCATTGAAATTATGTGCTTTTATAATATAACAAATTTCCTTATATATACATATACATCATGACGAGCAATGAAATGAATATTAATTTACCGCTAATCGTGTCCTCAAAGCATTCAAGTGATCCATGGCATATTTTAACTCGGCATTAGCTTGTGCAAGTGCAGCTCTTAATGGTTTCACTGTTTCATTAATATAATGGAAAACCATTATATTTCTCACCCAGCTGCAAAGACCTGCAGCGGATTGTGATTTTGAATAAATAATCTCTGGGTCAAAATCTAAAAGTATGATATAATTATTGTTTTGTTAACGTATATCTATATGTCGATTCATTATACTACTACATATACATAATATGTGATGTAATATTAACTATCCTAATATACGAGGATCAGCCAAATATAAACCAGACTTTGTTTTTAACTTTATATTTTAGCAAGATATTCCAGAAGGAATATTCTTCCTATATACGTTTCGTTTTTCTGTATACAATTTTTTCATCGCATTGTCAATTTTTTCATTCAAGTTTTGTAAAAATTGGAGGAGAATCGTACTGCTTTCTCGCGTATTGTGCCATCTACTGAGGAAACGATAAATAAAGCACTACATGGAGTGGAAGGTCATATATGCCACATGCAGTCCAGTTAATATTTAACAGACCCTCGTACGCATTAAGTATATAAATTAATTCGATGTAGTCTTAAAAAAAACATTTTATTTATATATCGTGTAAAGTAAGGACAATCAGTAGACGAATTTCTAGAATTTGCTTTAATTTAAAAATTTACTTTTCGATCGAATACTGGATTCTGGAAAATTTTACAATTTTGGATGAAATAGGATAATCAAGTGACCTGTAATTTGTGAAATTTATTTCTAAAATTTTATTTGTTTTACCATCAAGTTTATGACTGTTGTGGAAGAAAGCTTATTAATATGAACTAATAACTTATAGATTGTGAAGAATTTAGTAATAATATCGATTTAATTATGCAATAAGGCTCAGATGTGGCAAGATGTTCTACATTGAAAATTGCTTTGTTTATAACTTTTGCGACACGAGGCGGTTGTTGTCGAAGCTAAATCACCCCCTTTCGTTTCATTTTTACTATTTGAATTTATATTTAAATTATATAAACGTAAACAGCATTTATTTAAAACTATTGTGAAACGAGAAGGTATTTGTAAATTTAAAGGCATCGAATTAATTTATACACTAAATAACAATTACTTTTAAATTAAATTTTTTAGTCATATTCTATCAGTATGTTCTATAGAGGTTAATAAAAAACAGTGTTATATAAAAGTATTTAAATCCTCAGTAGAAATTCATAGCAAATATACAAAATGCAAAGCAATATTTATCGATCTCACATCATTAGACTTTTTCCTGTATGTACATTACATATATAGGGTACCATATTTCCAAGCTAAACATAATAAAGTAATATGAAAAATTGATGATTGATTATTCAATCTTATCTTACAGTAATACGAAAAATTCTTTGGAAGTGGTCGTAGCAATATGCATGTATACTAGTATATTCAAACCCTAGTATATTGAAATTAATTTATACACAGTAAAACCTTGTTTATCCGATCAGGTCGGTAATATACCGATCAGTTCTGGAAATAAAAATTTACTATATACCAAATCTCTCCAACTTTTCTCATTGTTTGCAACATCATGATTCAATTGAAACTATAAAATTTCACCTACTACCTTTTTGACATATAGTATTTATTTTGAATAAAAACAAGTAACTACATATATTAGCAGATATACTCATTATATGAAATCCGATTGAACATATTACTCAGCACTTACAGGCTCAGTATTCATTTGTTTGGATAAACGAAGTTCTATAGTATATTAATTTTATTGACTTCATTAATTTTACTAATTGTAAATTACTCAATTTTACAATTTTACTCGATTGTAAAATAGTAGTGTATTAAAATTTATAAATTCTGCCCACCTTTGTTGTTGATATAAGGTTGGATAGCCTTGACTACTTCAGGATGAATATTCCCTTTGTCGTAATTTCGAAGTTGCGAGAGGAATGTGTCAACGTGTCCCATCATAGCTTTGAACGCTTTCCAACTTCCATCTTTTGGAATTTGACCTCTGGGGGAAAATAAAACTAAAACAGCTTGTGTCACCATCGCTACTTGTTCCGGTGGTGTTCCAAAGGATTTTAGTTCTGTCAAGTTGTTCTGAAATTTAGATAATAATTTTGTGAAATATTCGGAATAAAATCTCATTATCGGGTTTTTTTTATTAAAATAGTTAGAATTATCAAAATCGAGATTTTCAAATGTAAATCATGTCTTTTTGGAACTACATATATGTGTATGTACAATCAGTTGTAAAAAGATTCCGACACTGTACAATTTTAATTTCTAATTTTAATTCTCTGTAAATGTACCAAGGATCAACAACAATGTATGTGTTACTGCACTATATAAAGTATAGACGTAAACATCCACTCTTCCTCGGTATTTCTTTTAATATTTCAACAACTATAAAAAATAACTCTAATAATTAACTTCATCTATATCGTGTAGTGTAACACAATGTAATATATTTTTGCTGGTTCTTGTACATTTACTAAAAATATAGCAATTAAAATTATAAGACGTCCGAATTTTTTTGTGGTCGACTACAATATACACATATTGTAGGATCGAGAATGATACAGCGTACGTCGATAACACTTTGGGATACTCTAAATCTAGAACGCTCCAAAGGGCGTCGTTAAAGCCGAGTTTACAGTGCTTCACGTTGGAAATGTCATCAGCAGCTTTGAAATTTTTTTTTTTTATTTTATTTGCGTTTAATTTACAATCAATTCTCGTAGAGAATTTTAAGTAAATTTATTTGGCGTGGTACCATGGCATGATTAATAATTTATAGTATCTTTGATTCTACTTGAATCTAGTGCTTAGGTGTATTGTGCTTAGGTGTATGCTTAGGTGCTTAGGTGTAATATCTTTTTAGCCTGCGGATCTGTTCCGACATGTCCAGTAGTTGAGTAATTAGAGGGTTTTGGTGGTTTTTAACTCTTGTGCTATGTCTATTGCTGAATTTGGACTGTGGGTATCTTTAGGTCGTGATGTATCGTTTCGTTGGTGACGTATCAAGGTGCATCTATTAGGAATCTTAAGATTTTCGATTGGAATCGTTGGAGAATTTCTATGTTGAAATTACTTGCTGTTAATATGGCTTTGTATAGCATTATTTTACTCTGCATGTCTGCCAATGCCAATGAGCACGCTTCGGCAGTCGAAAGAAAAATTAGCTTTGAAATAAAATGAAATTCTTTCATTCTTGTTTCATTCGTGTAAATTCGGCTTAAAATTACTGTTCTGTTTTCGATGTGAGGTGGATGTAATCAAGTAAGGATGTATTCAGTCTTCACAGAGTGGCGAGTGTAAACGTAATTATGATATTTCCTTATATTTTCTATCGTTTATGATTTGTTTGTAAGTCTCAGCTATTCCTCTCAATAAAACATCCCCACAATATATCTCGATGTTCTTTGTCGCCTCGATTTTGATAATTATGGACTATGAAAACCTTAAATTTTTCAAGATAAACCTAGATTTTTGGTAATATCAAATTGAATCTGATGTTAATAAATTCTATATTGGTTCGTATATATTTAATTATTTTGTCTTACCATGTTTCAATGTCATGAAGAGAAAATTAGAATATTTATGCAAATTTAATATGATAAATAGAAATATAAGTGCCAAAATTGAATCTGTCTTTCAAACAAATATATTACTTTATTTAATGTGTCAAGAGCAACTTCAGCTTGCCGAACAGCAGGCTCTGCTTTTGCTAAATCCTCGTCGCACCTCCTTTGTCTCTCTGCTACTGTTTCTTTTATTTCGGCTACCTTTGCCTCTTCCTCGGACACTGTACAAAAATTTTTTACTCAACACGTGACAATCTTCTATATATTTTTTAATTATATCGTTGCATGATGTAATATACATATTAATCTCAGTAAACTTTGGATAAGTACTAGAAGGATTGAAACCCAAACAGGACACTTATCCAATGGAGGCATCGATTTCAAGTGTCGATACGACTTGCGATTTTGGCAAACATACAGCGTATGCGAAGATCAAGGAGCTTTGGAAATCGGCTTGATAGAAAGAAACATATCAGAACAGCAATGAGATAATATTAATGCAACGGTGAAACTTTATTTTTCATTTTTATTGAACGACTTTTTATTTTTATTGAGTTACTTCTTATTATTATTAGAATGCGAATTTTGTTATTATTATAGTAATAACTATTTTTATTTCATTTCTGTTAAATTACTTTTTATTGAACCTCGACCAATGTAATTATGAGATCTTTCTGATTAGGATGAGATAAAAGACGATATAATTTGGTACATATTTGCTTATTTAAGGACGCTAACTTATTTTATTTTGCCCATTAAATGCGATCGGAAGTACATATATAGTGTTTACTCTTATTTTAAACAGAAAAATCTTACAATTTATAAAAAGTCAAATGTAAGAGTGTTTCATCACTGAATTAGTAGTATCTGAAAAACATTCGGATTCGGATCAAATTATGCTACTGAGTTTCACGAGGTATTAGAAGACACCTTGGAAGGAATTCTCCTTAGCGCTGGGGATAACAACCGGGTATTTACGGACACTTATCCAAAGTTTGTTGTGTATTATATATCTATAATAATTAGGTTATTAGTACGTATATAAAAATATAAATGTCAACAGTCTTCTAAGAATTATACTAATAATTTTTTAAATAATACTTTTATCAGAAAGCAAATAAAAATAATTTGGGACGCTTGATCGGATTTATGAAGCGAAACAATACCAATAGTTTTTTCCCCTTCGGCTTTAGTATTCTCTGCTCGGACTTCGGCAAGAATTTTATCTGCAATTTCATTCTTCTTTTTCAATTCGATTTCTTGGGCTGCGAACACCACTCGTAATTCGCTTACCTATCGATTAACGTTCATATAGTCTTGTGTTAATTTACTAAATCAATTAAGTATTTAAAATAAATAGTGGTTCAAACTTTGTGAAGATTGCTATGTCTCTTATCATTGAATATATGATAAATAGTGAAATTACAAACGTTCCAAATATCTTGGATCCTATTTTGGATAGATGTACTTGCATATATTAATACTTGCAAATAAAAAGTTATATACGTAACGAAATTATTAATATCTCAAATATAATTTAGCAAGATAAATAATTGACGATTTGTTTAAAGCTGGTCAGGTGTAAGACATTATTTTTTGAAAAAGTTTTATTAGTATTGTAATTTGCTTAAAATGAGGGGATAAGACGCTTAACTAAATAATTTAATAAATCTAACTGAGATCAATAATCTGGAACGAGAGCAAGATAAATTTAAATAATAGACCACATATGATACACGTCAGCTTTATTATTTCTGTGCTGAAACATTTGCTATTTTTAAAAGCCCAAATATTTTAAACATTAAACGTCGAACTTAAATAACATATTAAAGCTTCCAATATTGTCCGTTTAAATGACAATTAATGCATCATAATCTTGATCTTCATATTAAAAAATGAATTTACGCGCACGTAAACGGTAATAGAACAATTATCAATTATTGAACAATTAAGGAATTCTTCATTGGACTTCGAAAGAAATTTTTTATTTTGTTGGGATCAAAAGATTTTTAAAAATTTGGGACTTTCACAACCACATACTTATTGCCAAAATATATTTACGTTAAGAAGTAAACTATTTGTAATTAATCTATTTATTTATTTATTATTCATCTTTCCTAGCTAAGACTCTACGAACTAGTTAGGAGTTCTACAACCAGTTATAACTAAAATCTTTGATAGTTTGAACTTTTAAGAATTTTATATATTTCTATCATTCGTTATTTTATATATTTAATTTAATTAGTAATACTGCGAAAATGTTTTTCACGTTAATATGCAAAGTGTCTTCGAAATTCGTGAATTGTCAACTATATTAAAAAACCAAATGTTATTTAATATTCTACTTATATAATATAGTACTACTATAACAAATGAAGTTATTACTTGGCCAGCACAAGATTCTAGCTTTTCCAAGCCGTTTTTCAATCTCTCTATCATCGCTTTTACGTCGTAGGTTCTTTCCACAAGCAATTTCGAATACAAAGAAATTTGCTCCAAGAACGTTTTTGGAGTCGTATAGTTGTACCTTCTCTCGTTTTGTAAATAAAGCGAAGATATATCATTCACACTAGTATGCACGTATGACATGAACAAAGAGGCTGATGGCTTGTATTTTTTTGGAAGGTCTTCTAATTCCTGCAATCAGTAAGTATCACAATGATGAACTTAATAGATGAAAGTAGAATAATATCAGGAAGACAGATTAAGTTTATTCATAAGTAACAATTGAATGAAGCTACTATGGACCTTTTATTTTGTAAGTGGTGTAAGTCCATTTTTGGGAAAAATTAGGAAAACGACAAATTTACATATATTTTAGTGTGATTTTTCTTATTTATAAACAATTTATAATTTAGATTAAAAAATTTTTTAAATTTTAAATTTAAAAAAATATAAAATATTTAGATTCATAAAAATAATAATATTAATAAAATTAATAATGACCTATTTTGAAAGCAGTGTAGGTCTATTTCTTGTAATCTATAGGCTGTTCAAACGGCCATGGTATCAATAATGACAAACAAATGATAGTGAATGGAATTCTATCCTCTTTATTTGACATAGTATTGCGCGTGCGAACGTGAACAAGTTGTTTAAATGCGGTTCAGTAATGTACTTGTGAATTATTATTACATATAAAGTGTTACGAAATTAATAATAGTTTTATGTTTATACCTTTTCCAAAAATCACCTTCTATCATCTTTTCCAAAAAATAATACAGTACAAATATAGAGATACCCTTGATAAATTGATTTTATAAACATTTCAATGTAATAAATAAGCTAATAAAAGGTAAAACGTAATAGTTGTTTTCATTCACACTGATGTCTCAATATAAATAATGTGCTGAATTGTCTTACTTCTAAGAACCTGGAGGAAACTGATCTCAAGGCATCCTGTGGCCAGCTTTGAAACCAATTGATCGAAGTGTTGTTTACGATTGCTGGAAACTGTCTAGCCCTGTTTCGTAATGTTGCACCAACGGGAGAAAAGCAAAGAATGCATTTTAACAAATTTCGAACTCGATTTATGAAAAATTTCCAGCAATTTTCTTTGGTGTCCATCGTACCGGTTTGTTTTACCTACGATATAAGCCAAATATATAATAGCTATATTGAAATCCCTCAGTATTAAAGATATTATTTATATGAGTATCAATGCACAGTACAAAGTTTAGATTCAGAGTATAATTAAATCATAGCTCAAACTTTAGAAATATAAAATTATTGATACAGAACATTCTGACATAATATGATACAAACAACGAAATTGTACAATTGCGTCACACTGCGAGAAACTGGATGAACTCGACATAGAAAATGCTATCTGAAAATAATTTACACATCACCGACGCAAATATAATCGCAGGTGTGCAGAATAAGTCCAACGTTTTGTTGTAAACAATGAAGAAATTAGTCATAAGGAAGGCGCTGCAATTTTGAATCGTGTTCTTCGGTATTTGAAGTAACAAGAACACGTACCTAACCTAACAGAAAGTTTAATGATGGTGAAAAGTTGGCATGATGAAGCAAAATTGTAAATGTAAAATTGAAAAAATAATTCATTATGTTCTAAATAATTGTACTATAAATGAAAAAAATAATTATATTATCAAAGGAATTACATCTCTTAAAAGTAAGAAGCTTATTTTGGAATAGAAAATGCGTTTCTATTTATTTCCCTCCGAGTCTCCATTATCCACCTCGATCACGATTTATCCGGGCTGTGTGTTCATCGATTAAGCCGGTTAATCGAGTATTGTATATGACATGTAGTTATAGTATTTGTGTTGCTTTGTTCTATCAACGAAACTACTGCGCGGCGAACTAAAAGTTTTATAGTATTCAAATACTATAACTACTTTATTCGTATTTCTGATAAATATCGTCACATTCTCACTCTTATATGAGGTATGTATACTATGTTAGGTTATCTTTTATGAAGACTTTGTTGCCTCAAGGTTCTGGGGTAAATGCCTTGCGGCCCCTTATAGTTCGCTTATCAAAAGGCATCGCTGCTATCCACACTCCGTGGCGAGATCCTTCAGAAAGAGACTCCATTCTTTGGCAATGCTACATGGGGCCACTTGTTATCCACAAACTAATTCACGCATTCTCTAAACTGTAAACAGCCATATTCGGTGATATGGCTATGAGGAGTCGGTACAACAGACTCGGCAACTTCCAAACGCCGGTTACCGACTTTCCAGACATTAGTCTGCTTCCACTTGCGACTAGTCGCTCGCGATTACAAAATCTATTGTCGAATATGGTACAATTTCCACTCGCATTGTCTTGACTAACATTAAAACTATCGACAGTTACGACAAAGTTATTTCTACCAAAACTAGTCAAAATGACTGGTCTTTAGAAAATACGTAACAATAGAATATTTTTATATTTATTGAATTATTACATTCTCACAAAAAGAGTTCATGTTATGCAGTGCATTTTTGATATTATTCATTCAGTTGGGATCACGATCCCTAAACGAGGATTGGCACATTTATAAAATTGTAGAATCAGTCACTTTGACTGATGTCAGTATCATGATCGATCCGAAATTTTCCTGGTAATTGACACCATCATATCGAATGATACGCAGTAAAAATTCTAAAAACATGTGGGAAATTGTACAAAGCGAGGAGGTTGTTTAGTTCGGGTTCGGTAAACAGATTCTACGACTGTTTTACCCTTTGAGAAGTACCAATTATTTTGACCGGTATTGGTATAAGTAGCAATGATACAAAATTATTTTGAATTTGAATACATAAAAAAAAAAAAAAATAAGAAAATAAAATTAATTATATTATTCCTTTAGTTATCGCTACAAAAATCATTACATCATTTGCAAAAGAAAATGTAACATGAAGTAGAAATTTAAAAATAAAATTGTAGAACCAGACATTTTGTCTGGTATGGTAGATGTAGTATCAAGGGTCGCAGACAATTGCAAAGTATATGAAATACATACGTGCTGTAACCAGATCCAAAACAATCACGCGCGACTGAACGTCATTTTGTTGTTAGAAGTATGAGTGCTCATTAAGGACGTTTTAACGACGATTACGACGTTATACACTATCTTTGTACTTGTACTTAAAGTGATTTTAATATAATTAACTATCACAACTTTATCACGTGTCCCTTTATTAAACAAACTAACACGTTTAATATCCATCTCGGTTCCTTTAAAAGGAATAAAGCTAAGCTTTAGTCATAAATTAGGGTAAGGCGAAATAGCGGTGGACTATCTGCCATAATATCGTTGTGAAAATGCGTTTGTATATTTTATAATTATATATAATTATATAAACAAGTGACATTTCGGATGATATTTAATTCAATTTATGATAATTTATTTTTATTGGCTAATTATATATAATGTACAGGGTGTCCAAAAATTATTTTTCATGGCTTTGGCAGATATTTTTGCAGCTTCAAATCGACGGACATGTGATTGAAAAAGTTACCGCAAAATTGACCTTAATATCCAATTCCACGGTAAAATTTTTTTAATATATCATGTAGTATTCATTATGAGGCAGAAAACTCTCAAGGGGACCATTAGGCGTAACTCAACCGTTCTCTTCAAGAAAAGATATTAAATTTTCATTCATTGTACATATATATACGTCGGACATAAAAGTACACCGGGCCCTCCCATTGGAATTCTTTGGAAAATCCCCAATACTTTAATCTTTATAAGTTAACCTGATTATAATTGTCCGAGATAATGAGCTTGGGCTCGAGGCGACTAGTCGCCGAACGTAGCCGCGGTCACGGGATGAATGTTTTTACCTAATAGAGACATAGAATAATTGTATATCTCTTCTTAAAAAGAAATAGTTGTAGCGGCATTCGACTTTAAACATTCCAACAGTATATATATTATAAATATATATATATATATATATATATATATATATATAACGATATTATATATAAATATGTCGGAGATGATAGGACAACGGGGACCCCCGTTGGAATCACTCGGGAAAAACCCCAATGCTGTAGTGTTTACAAAACAACCCAAATACAGTCATTCGAAACTTGAGACAATGAGCTTAGGCTCGAGGTCGCCGAGGGTAACCGCGGTCACGGAATAAACGTTCCACCTGACAGAGATATGGAGTTACATAGCTCTCCTTTAAAGAATTGGCCGTACCGACACTTAACAGTAAACATTCCAACGGCCCCGTGGCTCGCCACACACAGACCCCATTCCTCGGACAAGATGATGGCCAAATGTCGATGCATCATTCACAGTATATGTTCAGCTAGCCTGAGGAACCGCTACAAATCTTAGGATTTAGTTAACTAAGATCCTTCAGATTTATTCTATCAGCCCGTAATCTGTCACCTATTGCGGGAAGATACGGGAGGTCTGCTTTCCTCACGAACGATGCTTCCCGTTAGGAACTCTCTCTCAAGGACGGCTAGCATCCTTTTCAATCTACTAACGTAGAAATTAACTAATTAACAGCAACGTCCATTTCCCTCACCCTCCGAGCGGAGGCTTTCCTCGACGAATCCAATGATTCCGTGCCCTTAGGCACACCCCATCATAGTCTTCCTCTGCAGCGTCATCGTGACGGAAAGTCATTCCCTTTCTTGTAGTCTAGCCAGTTACCTAGTGTGTTTGTACGATCGGTGAATAATCCACGTCTCAACAAAGAGTTAATCAAGCAATCCTTGTATCACGGGAAATAAGTCGAGTCCGACTTAAACTTTGAAGCAAAGTATATCCGTTATCCCGTGGATCCGTCATATCAAACCTAAGATCATTGTCATTAGCGTCTAATTACCGCGGCCACTTGTTAATCTTGCAACATCTATACCAGTGTTAGTAAACGTTACCTTGATTGTGCGACAACGATGAATAACCCAGGCGAAGATTCGTTACACGCCCCTAAGTCAAGTCCTAACGCCAACCCGACATATATATATGCAATGAATGAAACATGAGCATTTTTTCCAAGAGAATGATCGAATTGCGACTCATGGTTCCTCAAAGGTACTGCAAAGTCGCAATTCAACCAATTCGTCCCCCGTGACGAGTATTATACAATGCAATAAAGAGATCTGACCTTGAAATTCAAAGACAAAGAATTCTTGAACATCCTGTACCTAAGATAATTGAACTTTTTATGGGTTCAATTTACTCAGTTATACAAAAGTTAATACCAAAAATATTTGTTTGTCTTTTTATATGTTATGTATAATTCATAATCAACTATATGGAAAGAGCATAAATATAAAATTATATTTGTGCACAAAAGAGTGCGTCGTAACGAAATTTTGTAAGGTTGATTGCCAATGCACAATAGTTATAGTTATAAGTCATCACCGCGAAGAAAAAATAATTTGCATAACAAGAATAGATCGCGATTCCAATATTACATTGAAAGTGTTTTGTTTACAAATAAGAAAACGTACCTCAGTTCTTAAGGCGTTCACGATATTATCTACCTCATCATCGGCGAATAATTCGGAGATTTCGCCAATAGCGAGCATATCGCTTATAAGTACCAGAAATTTTTCATCGGCGATATGAGAATCAGTCATCATGAAAGTTATTCCGATTCCTTTCAATCCAGATTTCAAATATAAACCTGATGAATCGCCTCTTAAATCAGTCATCGAATAACCTGTTCGTAATTGTATCTGAAAAACCTAAAATATAAAGGATTTTGATTAATTTTTATGCAAAGAGATTGCTTACATGTTATGTATACGTGTTGATATTAATTTGAAACTAATTAAAAAGAATTTCATCTATGAAAGTTCACAGTTAATTTTTATTCTCCATCTATCTCACATTCTTCAAATAGCAGAAATTCACCCAAAATTTCACCTCAGGAGCATTAAAAAACTATTTGAACATCGTTTAGGATACCTTCGTTTCAATTCAAAAATAATAAAACTTGATCACTCCTTTGCACTTTTGTTATATAACGATTCCTTATTTAATGTTATTCCAGTACTATCAAATTCTAATTTTCACTTGACCTGATATTTTAAGGAACATGACGTAAATTATGTAGGTATAATTTCTTCAGTTACTTTTTATCATAGTAATGAATTTTTCTAATATGATCCTATTTTTATTAAAAATTCAAAGGATGTATTGTATACATATAGTTCTTTGATGAAAACTACGAAAATAAGGCAATAGTCAGAGAGAAAAAGGGCGATATTACTCGTAAATCAACTGATTTAACAATTAATATTCAATATATATACAATTTATATATTCCAATCTAAACTTAACTTATTGATGAGAGATGATATAAAAAAAAATAAAATGGATGGATTATGATTTAGGCTACAGTAACTACTAGGTAGCCAATAATTTTAGCGTGAAATAATTTTCAATGGATTTATTGCTACAGAAAATATTGCATTATCTCTTACCTGCCTGTTTGTCACATACTAATAATGATTAGAGGCAGCAGATATGTACGAGGGTGAGTCAAAAATTATCCGCACTGTCGCTGTAGAATTTATTATAAGCAATTTTCAGAAATGACATACTTCATTTTTCTACATAATCGCCCAGCTTTTCAATACACTTTATCCATCTGCTAAAGAGCTTTCGTATTCCCTCATTAAAAAATGTTTTCGACTGAGCCGCGAACCACGAATGCAGTGCCGTATTCGCCTCTTCGTCGATTGTTTCGGTACCACTTCGTATAAACTTCTCGAAACCTAAGTCTATCGCGGAGTATTGCATAAACAGAGCCATGACTGATTCACAAATGATTTGCCATATCATTCAATGCCACCTGTCCATTCGACAGAATCAGTTTACGTGCACTTTTGATGTTGTTATCAGTCGTGGATGTGGACGACCTTCCAGTTCCGTCTTCATGACTGACACCTGTGCTACGTTCTTTGAACTTCTGTATCCATTCAAACAAACTTGCTCGCGACAAACGCTTTCTTAATACTGTGCACAGAGTGTTCGATAAATATCGGCACTAGACACGCTCTCCAACCACAAAATACGAATCATTGCATGCTGCTCTTTTTTTCGTGCAAATCACAAATGGGGCATCCACAAATGAATTGACGTAACACGTTCAAACCTGAACAGCATTGACTTAAAAGATAGAGATGTTATACGAAAAGTGCAGATAGGACAGTATGGTCAACAGAAGTTCTAAATATAACTGGAATATAACTGGAGTGCGGATAAGTTTTGATTCGCTTTCCTCACACACGCGTAATTATTATTTTTTAATTTTAAATGTAACATGGAATATTGAATAACATGATAGTAACTATGCACGGTTTTAGTTTTTGAGTTATATACAAATGTATGTTTAATAATATATATAAATAATAATAAGTAGTAGTAATCTAATTTACGATACACTTACAAAATCGCATGAAATAAGAATTAAGTCATACTAGCGTTACCAGCAGCCTCACGGCAGCCGAATATTAATCTAATCTAACCTAAAACTCATTGATTTATCTTTTTCTACTTATATCGAAGATAATTAGCATCAATAAGTCAAGTTTAGATCGGGATATGTAAAATTATGACCATCCATGTGCCAGAATGTAATGTAATGAAAACTAGGTTTAATTGAAATTTTTTGTAAATATCTCGGAAACGAAGACTGAGCGGCGATTATGTACATAGAAAAACGTTGTTTAGAATTTTGATCTTGATAATATATTTTTAGCTCATTGAAACTTTCTAGACGTATAATTACCTTTATTGTTCTATTACTTTGTTAATTGTTCATTTTTTACATTTCTTTCATAATAGCTAAATGTTTCACTTTTCGTGTCTGAAAAGGTGGTGATTTTTATGGAAAATTCGCACAGGTACTCAACTCTTCTTAAAGATAAGGATTAGTTAGAATTGCATGATGTTAGGAATTTTACAAATTATAGCAAAAGTACCTCTAAGCCTGCGATGAAAGACGCAAGGCTAGAAAGAGATTGTTTTCCGCTTCCTCCAACACCAACAAGCAATGCGTTTCCTCTTGGCGACTCCAGAATGCGATTTATTTGACAAACCTGGTACATAGCATCTTCGAATAAAACCAGATTCATTGCCGCTACCTATTCGAAGGTAAAATATATAAATTTGATTAGAAAAAAGAAATAGTAACATATATAAGAAATTCGAATATTCCAATTAGAATAAATATAGCTTTTACTTGTTTTATCAATTAATTTTAATTCAAAAAACATATATTTGAACTGGAGATAAAAATGTGTTTTATTTACAAAGGTTCTTACTCACGAATTAGAAATTAATTTACATTAAAGTTTAATAGTACTGCTATAGGCAATATAAACTAAGTTCTTATGTTATCTATTTTTACAATCGAAGAGTACAAGCAAAAAAAAGTTGTGTGTAAAACAATGTTTCATGTACCAAAATATTGTATGTAAATATTGTTTATGTATAGCGTGAAATCTATATGTCAAAATTAGCAAGTATTTTGTAAGAACAGATGAAGGTTTATATTATCAATATGAAAAGATCTAAATTTAACCTATGTTGTAGCAAACAAAACAAAACACTGTCTTTCACATTTGAATGTGACATTATTTTGTTTATCACATTCTATACTGGAGGAACGTTGGTTTTGAGCTATAGTGAAAAGATTTATAGATTGTCATAATTTCGAATGTTTATTTTTACACTGACTATGATTTGTTTTATTGTAACATTTAACAAAACTATTAACTTGAATATCATTTATATTTTTTTATATGATATACTATATAATTTATATTTTAAATATAAATTGTTATTACTAGTTCGTTATATTTAACCAGAGCTTCATCCAGTAACTTTGTTAATTGTTGCCAATCTTTTATTGGCATATATTTTGGTTCACCGATTCCTTCCGCAAAATGACAATATATTATTGGTCCAGCAAATACAATATTTTCGTCCATTTCCTACGATAATAAATGATATTATTAAATTTATCATTATCAAAAATTAAATTAAGAATATACGTAACAAAGACCTATTTACTTCTCTTTTATTTATAATAATTAATACTAGTGACTTTTTCAAACTTACAGAAATATTTTTGCGAAGCGACTCCTTCAGCAATTGCTGAAAGGCTTTTTTATCTTCAGCATTGATTAATTTATCCGAATACGCTCTTGTTGCTTCGTGAACGTACAATCTGATCAAATGATTTGCAGTCGGAACAGTCTCACCGTGTGCAAACAGTATGCCCTTAAAATAAGAGTGAACTATTTTGTATCAAATAAATATAATATTAAATATTTTTTTAAGGGAGTTAATTATAACGTCACGTGATTTTCATCTCAATAAGTTGAATTTCATGGTAACTACTTCAGTTACTAACTGCGTTCGACATGTATACAAGTCAATACAAAATTTTATTTCGGCGCGGTTCACGTGTATAAAAAATTACCATTTGTCATAAAAACTCAAAATTTATATAATACTTTACTGTGTATATCGGCTATTTGGCGAATTCTTTTGTGTATTTTATTCTATTATCTTTTGGCAATTTTTCAGTTATTAATAACAATAACCTTTTCAGCGATCAATGAATTGTTAATTTTGTAATCCAACACAATTCCAATTTCCTCATGAAGATACAATTTACTGATGAGACAATATTTAGTAAATGTAGAATAATAAATATACGTAACGAATATTTCCAGGCACACGAAAATCCACACGCATTAAGAGATAGTTCGTGCAGGATGGTGCGCCATCACATTCTACCAACGTCGTACAAGAACACTTGATCAGCTGTTTTGGAAACAGGTAGTCGGTGGAGGAGAATCTGTGCATTGGCCTGTTCAGTACTAAGATTTAAATCTTTTCTACTTTTAGCACTGAGAATACACGAAGACACAATATAGTAAAATCTTAAGAAAACAGTCAGGTTCTGTTTACAAAGAAACGGAGGACGTATCGAATATCTGTTGTAAGTTGTTGTGTTTTTTGTGGACATTCGCGGCCGAGACAATCGCGGTGCTTTTGTTTTGAACGATCCCTACGACTTGTACGAGATAAGCTGCCGAGATATGTATCGTTCGGATTGAGGATCATCAGATCAGAAAGATCTACCTATATTAGATTTCGAAATTATGTTGGATGAGCTAAATAAGATAAAATATCATAATGACCGATTCAGCGGAAATATTAATGGTGCGTATAAATATAAACGTAACAGAATCCATTCTTTTTTTTATACATGGGAAAATCTTCATAGCCACCGCGTTTCGCATCCACCCACCCAGTTTACGACATAGTCAAGTGTATACATGTTCGAAGAGTCTTTAATTTTGATTTAGTCGGAGATAAAGCTTCCTATGGAAAAATATTACTGTACTAACGTCACCAGTTCGAAAACACTTTACACAAAAAGCATATTAATTTTAAAAGGCAAACTGCAGCAAAGAGCGATAAATTTCTATGGTTTTAATTAAGCTTTTGTCATTTTAATGACCTGCTTTGTTGAAATAAATCTTACTTGAAAGATGTTTGAGAGATCACGTAGATTAAATACGTAATGAAATTTCACTGCTGTTGGTAGGAATGTTGTTGAAATTTTGTGGTGACAGTACAATGCTGCATTTAATAACGATTCTGCAATTTTTGTCAGCGCTAAGTTAAATTTATTGATAGGATTCATCAGGTGTTGATCTAGCATTTGGCTGTAGATCAGTATTAAATTATCTTCGGTTGGAAAACTGAAATAAAAAGAAATTTTCAGTTGATAGAAAAAGATTTTTGTAATAATAATTTACATATAAGTTATATTTCCAGAAATTTTATATTCATATATTATGTCATATACAGGATGATGCATATAAATCGTGACAGCTGAATATTTGTTTTTCTTTATTATTATTATTTAATTTGTACTTTACAATTTGTCGCTGGACATTTGTTAAATTTTTCTAGCTTAATTGCTAAATAACACGTGGATGGCTACCCCGAGCAGGATACCATTTTCCAGTTTGTTTATTTTATTTTTTTAGCAAGGTCAGTGGAATGTTTTCTTTTCAGTCTCCTTTTTATATGGGTTTCGCTCGTGTCAGTAGCCAACCTATTTGGCTGTGTTGCCGTTATTTCCTTGTTTTTTTTTTTTTTGCGTACCTGCCGATTTCTTCTTTGACCGTTGGTATTTTTAGTTCTTTGCGTGTATCCTCGTTTCTGATATGGGGCGTTGACTATTGTTCTGAGTATCTTTGAGAAGCGACTCTGGTTTATTTACCTGACTCATTGCTGCTGTCCCCCATAATGGTATTCCATACGTCCAAATTGGTTTTATTATTGTTTTATAACCCTGTGATAGAGACACAAAAGGAATGAAATTTTACCGAATTAAATTTGCTAAAACAGTTGTGTGATGTAGCAGCTAAATAGATCTGGGATCCATATATCTTTAATCGTATCATATCTAATTTCATTCTTTGTATTACTATTATTGATATTTATGTTCTTTTTTAAATACATAGGACAAAGATAAGCTTTCAAAGATTAATGTCTTTTTATTTCATTTCATTGTGTATATTGCTATTATCATAATTTGTGTTCTTTTTTAAAATACATAGAACAGAGATGAATTTACAAAGATAAATCTTTTTAAAGATAAAGAGGAAAAAGGTAACTGTTCTATCATTCGAAAACTTCATTATCCGAACATTGTTGCCTCCTAATTAGTTCGGATAACTGAGATTCTGCTGTATATCTTTCCAACTGCAATATTATTGCAATGTTTTTTTATTTACGATGTTCAAAACTATTTCAGTTTTAACATGTTCCAAATGATAGCTTCTCACATGTGAACATTTCGTAATGCTGCGACAAGAAAATAATCGCATCGTACTCAACATTTCTGATATCACAGCAACACAACCTTCACGAATCCTAATTTTCTGTTGCCTGGATTAATCATACGTGACTATAATCGTTAAATAATTACATTTTGATGTGGACTATTTCGAGATTGTATCATACATCCAAAAGGCGTCCGTTTCATGCCAAGTTTATATCCGAATATCCTATGTCCACTGTGACCATTTCCAAAATGTTTGCAAGACTTAAATTTTGCATGTCCTAGCAACACCCATTTCTTAAATCTAACAAATACTCATAGAACTTAAATTTTGGATGTTCTAGGAACATCTCTCCCGAAAGTCCTACAAATATTCTTAAGATCAAATTTCGAATATTTTACTAATATCCATTTCGTAAATCTAAAGAATTAAATATCAGACGTTATAGGAACAACCATTTTTTAGGTCTTAAAAAGATGCACTAATTTATTTGTACGTTTATGTGAGAATGACATAATGCATGGTAATAGTCGTGTAGTACTAAAATATTTCTTTTTCTCGATACTTAGATTATAGATTATTAAAAATAGATTGTCAAGGAAAGTAAAAAATATTGTAAAAATAAAAAAAGCAAACACCACACGGAGTTCCCAAGCGGTCACCCATCTAAATACTACCCGTGCCCAGCGATGCTTAACTTTCGTGATCGGACGAGAACAAGTGCTTTTTTTTTGTTGTGTTTATTTAGCCAACATAAACTTTTTTATACATTGATTGTAATTCATTTAAACTATGAATTTGCATAAGGTGTGTTAAGCAAAGGTACTATTGCAAAACATTGCAATTTCTTGATGCTTAGAGTATAGATTATTAAAAATTGATTGTTAAGGAAGCCGAATTTATTTTTTAGATTTACGTTATCTTTGTGCAAAAGGAGACTAGGAGGTTATTTATGACTATTTCGCATATTATGCTTATGTTGGGTAGGAGATTTATATATCGCAGGTTTCAGGGTGAGAAGCGGTCTTTATTTTTTTTCTTTTGTGATGGCTGTTAAAATTATTAAACAGCACTGTGTAATATCATTTTATTCGGTTGGGTAAGCGTTTGAGCAAAATGTTCGAGAGCATGATGTCGTCGAAACCGGATGATTTTTTATTGTTTAATTTAGAGAAAATGATTTTTAATTGGTTATAATTTGTAAAGTAGTTTATTTAGTTTATTGTCTGGTTGTTTGGGTTGTCCAAGGTGTTTTCATTAAAGAATATAAAGATTGTCTTATTTAGCGATATGTCCCGCTCTATTTTATTTTTCAGTTTATTTGTTTCAGAGATAATAATTCTGTTTAATTATCCTCGACCCATAAGTTCGTTGTGTGTGGGTGTGTTTTGGAAAATTGATTGCCGATAACGTATAGTTTTTCCGTTGGTTTACATGTTATGAAATATCTAGACCCAATGTCTTTATTGATATTCTGTATCGCTATACCTGCTTCTTGGAGGAGGAGAGCTTTCTCTGGAGGCAGTTTGTAGGAAGGGATAGAGTTAGGTTCATGTAACCTAAAAATTTGATTTGTCAGTGGGAACATGCCAGTGAGTCTCTTTAGACATATTTTTTTATTTTGTTTGCCCATCTTCCCTTTTATCGTAAGAATAGTTGTATTTCAGATTGTTTATTTTTGTTAATGTGTAGCTTTTATCTCGTTGTTGCTCGTTGTAGCACGCTTTCGCAGTCAAGGCGCTATTTTAGAATGGTATTCCAATAGCTAAAACGATTCTCTTCAGCATTAGTAGCAGTATTTATAATTTCCTATACTGTGAGTTTCTTGTAAGGATAATTGACATATTATAACGGTCCGAGCGGTCGAGCACCACCCTTACCCAATATGATCGAAGCCTCGCATTCATCCACGTATCGTTCGCGCTCTTACCGCGAAGAATCCCCCGCACTTGGAGCGTATTCACGTAGTAAGCACCATCTTGCGGGCGTTTGACGATTTTCTTGAAAACCAATCAGCGTGCGTATTTAGGGTCCACCGTTTTGAGCCTTGTTATTTGATTCGATGAGTGTTGGGCTCGCTCGAGTATAATAACGGTGTCGGCAGTCGCGTTCGAGTAGTTCAATCGTGAACATGTAACAGAGAGTCAGTTTCCGTATCGCTAAACGTGGATTAAAGAACCGCTCTTCAAGCGCTCGAGCAGTCGAAATCGTTTCGTCAGTCGATACTTTTCTGAGCTGGCTTTTTCGGTGCGTCAATATCTTCAAGCATTCGTGGACATGGCTGCAATCGTTCATCCATTCATCGTGCAATCCATCAGTCTTCAGTTCTGAACAGTACCTCCACGCATACGCGAAGGTCAGTATCATTTTAATGAGCAAACGATTAGTAAACCGCCTCGTGCGAGTCTTTCAAATGCGAGCGGCATCGATACGCGTTCGCGGCCGAGCGTATCGTTAATCATTCGTATCGTCGTACGATAATTTAGTCGCATTCGTTCAATCGTACATCGCGTCGGGGCATTCGCTTTGGTTGCTTCGTATTGCATAATCGTCCGCAGTAAGTATTCGTAAATTTCGTCTTGATCGTCGAAGACAATTCGAAACTTTCTCATCGTTTATTCTTCGATACTTTGTTTTCGAGTTTTAACTTCAATTGTTCTTCACGCATTCAGTCATTACTCTCCCTCGTAAATCTGTTATTCAAAATTAATTCGTCGGGAAACAAGTTACAGAGCGCGCTATCGTCGATATCGGAAATACGCGCATGTTAGACGTATCGTTATTTCTTTAACCGTTTGAGTACCAAGCAGCGTGATCGCGCTGTTTAGATTTTGTTTCGCGAAAAGTCCCAGTACATTTGAACGCTACGGACGACTGACCGTATTTTGTATGTAATTGTTATCTTAATAATTTTTATTGAATAAAACTTGAAATATGTATAAACTAATAGTACGTACATACGAAAATATAGATTTATTTCATAAAAATAACAGATATGACGAGCGCTATCCTGCCGTTTGTTTCTCTTCGCAATCGATTAAGAGGCTATCGCGCCATTCGGGTGGTCTTTTCGACCCTGGATCTTTTCAAAGACCCCTGGGACTCAAACGGTTAAATTATGCTAATATTATCAGCAAATAATTATTTTTCTATTTACTCTATATGATTTTTGAAACATTAAAAGATTATTATTGCTCGACTACTTCAATATTGATTACGATGCATTTTAATTACGGTGAAAGTTTGTCACAACTTGTGTGAGAGACTGTAAAATTGATTCGAAATAGTATCTTACAGGGACCGATGAAACCGGTGAGTTAGATATTTATATAATTAATGGTTATTCTATTTTTGATTTTTCTTTGCGAATATGTTAACTGCTTGAGCAGCGCTGGGTCAAATTTATAGGAAAAATATTTTAAATACTATTTTAAGTAATTGTCGGTCTACGGTACGAATAAAATATTTTAAATATGTAACAAAAAATAAACTATCTTTATTTTTACAATGTGCTATATAAAATAAAGTATTTTATCTTTGTATTGTAAATAGCGTTTAAAATGTTTCTTAACAATGAAAATAGATTAAGCAGAAGGTTAATATCAGGATGCAAGAATCCAAAATATTTACAAATTAAATTCATGTTCTATTTAATCCTGCTGCGGTATTCGGGTTTCTTTGTTCTTAGTGCTCTCCTTTCTTTTTCTAAGAACTTCTGTATCCTTTAAACGTATAGACAAAATTTTATCCGACCGTTGAAACCCACGCATTTGACAAAAAGACGTGCGCGATGATAGAAAATTTACGGAACGCACTGATGCAAAATTATATTATAAGACGGTGATATAACCCGCGTAGGAAAGCTGCAAAAGAAATAGCAGAGAGTGTTATAAATACATAAATACATCGGAACATGTCAAAGAGAAAATAAGAGTTCGTAAAAATTTCACTAATGCCAAAATTTTTTTAGCGATAATAGAATGTTTCGGTTCATTGGAATGAAAGTTATTCCTCGGTACTTTAGTTAGAAGATAATCTAAGCAAAATGGAATCCTTGTACGCAAAGGTTACTTTCTTCTTCAAACTCTTACCGAATAATTTAGTTGAATGGAAGACCGCAGCAGAGTGAAGTATGGATATTCACAAGTAACGACGAGTATTCTTCAAAGTTTCCATCACTTGGATTACTCGTTTGTGGGCAAACACGCAATCCATTTCTTATTTTCTTTTTATTTGATTTGTACTTTACAATTTGTCCAGCTGGATAATTTTATTAAATTTTTCCCTCTTTATTTGTGGATGGCTGCTACCCCTCTCAACTCTATTAGTTCATCTCATGGAGTCAGTGCCCTCCTGATCCTGCAGCATTAGATCATTCCACTCAACGACCTCCGCGACATCAATCCGATCTACTCTATGCCCATACGACTCCACTATCAAGTACACAACTATTAATCGTTTATATCAAATATATCTTCCGACACGGCGCAATATCAAGCGTAACAAATCGTTGAAAATATAAATATTATAGAACTGTTGATTACAGTTTTATTCCACAGCAAACACCCCTATTATCCAACAAGAAATAAGGGGATCAACCTGTTCGTGGTGTCTCTCCGCGACTGGAAGGAAATACAGTTTTCTTTGAGCGTAATTGTATGTTTCGCAAGTGAAGTGCATGGTAAGAGTTCTGTTTCGAGATTGAAGACGCCTAAACAATAAAGCAATATCTTTTCAATCGGTTTTCTAAGAGCTTTTTCTATGTGTGAGAGTCTAACTGGATCTCTGAATGTAGAAATTTGATCGTAGGTGTTGGAATTTTTAGGTTTGACTCACTACCATTGACAAAGCATATCGGAGTTGGTTTTCTTTCTAGGTACATTGTTTTTGATATGGTTTGCCCAGGTGATATGGTCGTATTCTGTTATAACAAAATAAAATTATTATTATCTAGTTTTAACTTGTCCTTAGAAAGCTCGAATTTGAATTGTTGTAACGCGGGTAAACCTAACATCCCGTCTTCTTTCAGCGGAAAATCGTTATCTACTATATGGAAGTCTACCTTCTTGCCAAACAGATTTATAGTAACGCGTTTTGAAGTTTCGAATTTAGAGTATCCCATTGTGAATTTCGTTATAAGTACTGGGTTCTGTTCTTGATATCCATTTTCGCTGAAGTAGATTGATTCCTGCTCCTGATTCGACAAGAAATGTTCGTTTTGGTTGTCCAACTGGTCCAAGGAGCACTGTTGGGAGTTTTGTAGTCGCGTTGATTCTGATTCTTCTGTTTCTATATCGATGTTGTTGATCAAAGGTGCTCGTTGTTGTAGGTCTGATGTTCGAAAATTTGATCATTGGTTTGGCGTGTCCAAGGCGTTTGCGCTTGAAACATCGTAGTTGGGTTCGTTCTGCTAATGGTGCGGGTTCGATTTGTTGAGACGTCGTTCTTGGTTGCTGAGCGAAAGTATATTAAATCGGTTTGGGTGGTGTGGACATGGAGTTCGTTACTGATGGTGGTTTATACTGTGGTCGATCGTTCAGGCGAACGGTCCAGCGCTTGCGCGTTTTATCTTCACGAAAATATCTTCCGATGTCGGCGGCGCGATTTTCGGCTTCAATAACGTTGTACGGCGGATTGGCAATCCTACTTGTCAGACCAGAACTTGTCCTATTTCCGTTTTTAATACTCGAATAAAATCTGTTACTGAATCTTTTAGAATTCATGCCTATCCTTCATGGCACGTCTGGTTATTTCGTCTGGGTATTCGTTGGAAATACTATACTGTAATTTGTTAAAGGATTTTCCAAAGCGAATAATGTAGCTTTGTACGCTTTCGTTAAATCCTTGTCTAACTTCTCGTAATTGGTCTTGGTGTTCCCGAACCGAAAGCTTGAGTTGCTACGTTCTGTCGTGATGCTTGATATAAATTGCGTATTCTGATATATGTACGTTACGGTTGTGTAAAACGTTGAGGGAAAGCTCTGTCTTCAAATAGCTGAGCTGGTATCTGAGGTATTGGAGGAGGTCCTCGAAGGGCTGATTGGTCTTTAGCGGTATGAGTTGTTTCGTCCGCGGTTATCAGGGAATTGGCTTCTGATACATCTCTCTCATATATTTTTGCTAAACTCTTCCCTATAAGTGCGATCTCTGAGGCGAGTTTTTTCTTTTCTTCGTTTGCTGCGCGTTGAGTTTCGTCAATAAGTAGTGTGAATATATCGCTTTGTGGCGTGAAAGTTCCGTTTTGTTTCTGCATTGCATCTAATATAGCCCTAACTGTTGGGTCTATCCCGCTACTAGTTGAAGCGGCGCTAACAGTCTCGATTTTATCCTTTCGTGACGTTGCCATTATTATACTGCTTGTACTATTTGTGCTTGAATCGCTAGAGAAGCTGTCTCTTCTCGTGCTGTATTCGTTAAAGGATCTAGAATTTCCTCGCCTTGATCGTTTAACCAGTAGGAAAGGTTCCGTTGCGGTGTTCCTTTGTCGAAACGTCAAAAGTGTTTTCTCTGTTGGAGTGGTCCGTTAATCCTCGATCTTCGAGGTTGATCGTAGCTCGAAATGCGTTGTTTCGTTTACTTGAATCTGATGGATCCTGGCACGGATCGCCAAAATGTCACGTAAAATAAAAAAGAGAAATCAAAGATTAAAAAAAATAAAGAAATAAAAAGAGACTTTATTTCTTAGAACTTGGTTTACACTAATTGCAATTTACTTCTGAACTTCAACCGTGACTTTCCAAAACTGAAGCTCTTACAACTTGACCTTAGGCGGAATCCGATTCTTTTTCTTTGTCACCCTTCAATATCTCCACTATCCACGCATTTGTTAGGCGTCCACGACCTTTGCCACGCATGCCTTTTTCCAAATATTCGACGGAACGACCATACGGATATCTACAGCTCATTAAGCCTGTCGGCACTAGAGCTTGGGTGATACCGTTGGGAAGTTTTGTTGTCGAGTGCCGCTAAACCGTATTCAAGTTTTCCGACCCTTTCCGCTTGACGGCACTTGTGCTTTATCACCGACATTGTCTGTATGTCGGCGATCTTTCCGCGTTACTATAATTCAGACTAAGGAAACCGTTCTACAGTGTCACCTGACTAGTAGAGTCGTGTCGTCCGTGAATGTTAGTATTTTGCTGTTGTTAGTTATACGCAATCCAGTGAAACTAAATAGTTTTGCGGTGGATAGGTCGTGATAGGTGCGGAAGAAACACTCGGATATAATTAACAATTACTCACGATTACTATTGGCGGTTCGCGATTACAAGTTCGACTTCTATGCGATGCGTACGATGCGCAATACAATTTCGGATTATGATTGCTCCAGATATGTTGAGGCACTCTAGTCACCTATCATTGCTAACTACCAACTATAGACTATCGATTCGCGACTGACTTCTAACGACTGTCTACGGATACGAGATCATTGGATTCGTCGAGGAAAATTTTCGTTAGAAAAGTGAGGGAAATTGGTGTTGATTGGTTGATTTCTAGGTTGATGGTTGAAGAAGGATGCTAACCGCCCTTGAGAGGAAGTTGCTGGCGAGAAGCATCGTGTGTGAGAAAAGCCGATTTCTCGTATCTTCCCGTAGCAGGTGATAGATTTAGGGACTATTAAGACAAAGACTATTTGTTCGTTTGAAGAACATTAGCTAAACAAATCCTAGGATTTATAGCGAGTCTTTCGGTTAGCTGAAAATATACTGTGAAGATGTATCGACATCTGCCAATCATCTTATCCAAAGAATAGGGTCTTTGTGTTGAGAGCAACGGAATAGAAATCGTTGGAAAATTTAATGTCGAACGCCGCTACAGTTGTAAAATTAAAATAGTCGTGGAAGTTAGAGATCCGAACACAGCGGATACAAAAAATTTATAAAAAATAAAATATTTTACGATCTAGCCAACATTCACCGCATAGACTGTCACATCCTAAAACTAGCAAGAAATCACTTCGCACAAGCGTCAAAAATAAAAGAAAACAGCCTAATCTTCAGCGGCTTATACCCAAATGAATTATATTACAAAAATACAATGACAACAGGCTACATCCCCCCAGAAGCGTTCCTATACATAGACGAAAAGAACTACCTCCAAGACCAAAATAATATCCCGATAATTTTCCACATAAAAAGAAATATAGAGATAAAGACAATACTCTACGAGGAAAACTTAAACGGACAGACCGCAGACACCAGGTGGAGTTACAACATGGCCCTCCCTCTAAAAGACACTACAGACAATCACAGAAAAAACACAAGAAAATATTGGTGGATACCAAATCCATAATAAAATAAGAAAGAAAACCATTAAATCGGCAAAAGTCAATTCTGCCTCCGTGTGACCTAGGTGTAAATATTGTAAATATTGTAAATATTGTAAATAAACCTATTTAACATCCCCCTCCCTCTCCCTCTCAACCTGCCCCACCACAAAATCCCACAGCACACAAAAAGTAGACTACCGAAGCGTCCTGTTTTGCGGCCAAGTTTTCAGGACGAAAATAACAACCAAAAACAAGAACACACAAAAGCACCGCTTCCCAGCGGCTTAAATCCAAAATATTTTTATCCAAGATATTCTCCAAAAATATTTTTAATTTCATATTCAAGTCGTGTCATTTATCTTTAGTAATGTTTAACGTTTTTAACTTTACCTATATCTTTTTATACTTTTAATACATACATTTAATTTGGTGTTTTGTGTAAACAATATGTGAAATCGTTAAACAAAATCATTACCGCAAAATGTAATTGACCACTTGAATAATTTCTAGACTCCTTTATTTTTCAAGTATTAGTGAATATTAATCCTCGTTACTTGAAAAAATGTACGGTGGACAACG
This sequence comes from Bombus pascuorum, assembly GCF_905332965.1. NCBI lineage: Eukaryota > Metazoa > Arthropoda > Insecta > Hymenoptera > Apidae > Bombus > Bombus pascuorum. Next base: position 3,998,793 of record NC_083503.1, read on the forward strand.
TGTAGGTGGACAGACAAGCGTATAGCTCATTCTGGTGCGCGCGGTTGATTAAGTGTTAATAAGCTATGGTCGTATACATGAAGAAAGTATCTTTTTAGCATTAAACGATTGTCACCATACGTTGTATCATTCTCTCATACATACTTACTTATATATTGCATTGTTTATATTTTCCGATAATGTTACATGTATTCGATATTCGGAATTAGAGAATGTAAAAGAATTATACATACGTATGTTGTTTGAAAGAATGCGAAAATACATGTGCCGAAAATTATGGCGCAAACCGAAGGGCGATAATTCCCTGCGCGCGGTGAAAATGAAATCGAAAATGTAAAATGATGTGTTTTCGCGAGAATCAATTATGAAATTCCATTTACACAACTTCACAATTCATTTTCTTGAAAACGAAGCCAGGCAAGATTTTACATATCTTTTTTATCCTCCTACATAATTCTATGTCGTAAAAAATTTTTATTCAACAATATTAAATTACAAAATCGATTACTTCAACTAACGCTCATACCGAACTGAATGCGTTCTTTGTCGTCAGAATACTGTGAATCTCATCAGCAGGTCGGACCTCACTGGCCAAAAATACCAGGCGTAAGAATTGTTAGTGAGTTTGTCAATTTATACAGTAATATTCAATAACGAAAAGTGATAAATAATGCTCACTATAAAAACAATCCAGAAAATAAGTGAAGGAAAGAAGATGGATAGAGCGAAAGAAGCAAGTAAAAGAAAAGTACAGCAAAAATGGATCATGACCTTTCTTAGCAACACAAGCTTTGGCACCCAAAGGACGTGAAAACTCAACCGTTCTCCAATCCTGGTGAACAGGAATAAAAGGGCAGAAAGTTGCCAGTAGAGTGTAAGCAAAGAGAAAAGCACAACAGAAGTCGCGGAACGCGAAAAAAACGAAATCATAAATTCAATGATAGCCTTTATCAGCAATACAAACGAAAAATGGGTTTAGCGTATTGCAATCGCAAGAGTCCGGCCTATCTCGGACACAGCAAAACCCTTAAATAATAACAATAATAGAATCCAGAATAATAAGGAAAACAGAAGGAAAACCTAGGAAATAAAGCAAGTAGGCATACGGCCTCTCATGATGGAATGTCACAAGTCCGAAAGAAAATAATAAATGGACCGAGAGGTGGTATACCATCATCAACGAAACCCTCAATGTACCAGGCGTATCCCAGCGAAATGGGCAACGCAAGGGGAACATCTCCAACGACAACGCTACCGAGAAGCGAGACACAAGCCGGACAGGCCACTAGTCTCTACAAGGAAGAACGCTGACACCAGAGGACCCACAAATACAGTCAAACCGCTTCCAATATACATCATCCACCAGGTCTCGAAGTAGACTATGAAATTCAGTGAGAAATTCTAAACACAAAGTCATTCCATGATGAACGAATATACGGACATAAACACGTGCTATTCCTACAAAGTATACCAGACTTTAACAAAACGAAAGAAATCATAATTGCAGTTAAGGCAGCCTTTACGCATATACATCTAAATCGGAGAAGTACCACACTGCCTCACGAAAGGTTCTATACAAGAGCTGCTCCGAGACACAGATAGTCGCAGAGTTGCAAACACTACAGATGTCGGACGTCCAATTGACAAACGATTGGCGTTTTTCGACAAAAAGATCAATAGAGAACAATGTATTGCTCGTAATTTACATAATCCAAGTATCCCCACAAAGCAATATTAGTAACCTACTAAAAATGAATCGTCTAAATTACGTTAGGGTAAAATGGGAAAAAATCAGAAAAAGTGACATGAGCCGGACGGACCAAGCGAGTGCAAAATCAAAAAAGAAGACGCGGTAAACAAAGACAAAGTGCACTGCATGAACTGTAGAAACTACGGATATTTTGCTTTGTATAAAGGATGCCTAATACTCGTTGAACTCGTTGAAGTTGTCGGACATCCTAAGACAAGGAACACGCCGAAACCAAGTATTCGAAAACCATACCCTAGCTGAACGTAATAAAATTATCGAAGACTTTAAAAAAAGCATATTCAAAGCCCTAAATGAACAACAAACACAATTAAACGAACTGTAACAATCATTAAAAACGCATGAAGAAAGGATTGACTCTTGCCCAAAAGGAATCTCATGTCTAGCCATATACGTTGGAGACACACAATTATAATTCCTTAATTTACGGGCAAATAACACATTCAAAACCATAGACCACGATTGCGACTATAACGCTCTGGTATTCCAGATAAACAAAAATACATTTGACTTCCTAACCTTAGAAACACAGAGTGACGGACCCAGGTACAAGTACAAAGAAACAAACTAGAAAAAATTACAAAATCAGCTCGAAAAGAACTGCGACCTAAATGTCTACAACAATGTCAACCTAACAAAGAGGCAAGTCGACTCATTTATAGAGGAAATAGAAAAACGTATATAAAGCGCCCTTCAAGAGTCCGTACTAAAAATAAAACAAAAGTCGACTTTCCAGCCCTATAACTAGAATAAATAAAATAAATTACGAGACAGAAGCTGGATATCGTACAAAATAAACAATCTAAATTAAAACTATTTCTACGATAAAAGACAAGATTTGGAATAATTAAGGTACCTTTTGCAGAAAATATAGTTGTGTCTAAAACAAGAATTCGCACTCTGTAAATCAACACAGAGCAAACAAAATAAACATATCTCTAAAAAAGACTCTGCTAGTATGTCCTACAGAGCAATCAAATTTTTACATCAAAAGAACCAAACTCTATGCCATCTCTCAAACTGCCTTCAGACGCGAACGAGTCCATTCAGCGCGGTACGAGCGTTAGCTGAAATTAGTGATTTTCTTATTTGCTTTTAATGTACAAAAGCGAATATTTGTAAAAATATAAATGTGTGCAAAAATGAGTGGTATATGGTATTAGTCGCGTAATACTAAAGCATTTCAATTTCGTCATGTTTAGATTATTGGTTATTAAAAAAAAATTATTAAGAAAGTAAAAAAGATTGGAAAAATTAAAATGTCAACACCACGCGGAGCTCCCAAGCGGTCACCCGATTTAGTACTTTCTTTATCTTAACTTTCGTTATCGGACGAGAACGAGTGCTTTTTTAATTCTTAATTGCAACCTTTATTGCCCAAGAAAATACAGATTACATATGTTATATACTCAATAAACGAGGAAATTCAGTTGAGAAGTGGCTCTGGCAAAAGTATCGTTAAACGTGACGGCATGACATACTTATAAAATATTTGGAATAGGATTTACGTGTTTTTTACATTACGGTAATTGATTGTATTAAAGCTGCTCATAAGCGGTACTTTTATAGAATACTGGCCTTTTTTCTTCTTTTGCCATGAGAGCTTGGTGATAAAAGTGAACAAATCGGTAGTTTATTTTTAGTTTCTGTGAGGTTGACTCTTTGTGAAAAGAGGTTGAAGTGGACAGGGTAGGGAAGGGATGGAGAAAGAATGTCATTTAAATATGTTACAATATTTGCATTTATCTTACAATTGGAGAGATTGAACGCTGGTGACGTTTCGGGGTTCTCCTTTCCTTTTTGATTTCGGTATCCAATAATACTTTTTTATGTTTTTCCTGTGATTGTCTTTTGTGTTTTTTTGCGGAAGAGCTGTATTGTATCTCCACCTAGTATCTACGGACTGTACATTTAGCCTGTCTTGAGCGTATTTTTTTGGTACAATTCGTTTGGAAATAGACAATTGAAAATTAAGCTATTTTCTTTTATCTTTGCAGCGTTGGGGAAGTGATTTCTTATCAGTTTTAAGATGTCACAGTCAATGCGGTGTATGTTGGCTAAATGGTAGATTTATTTTTTTTTTTTTTTATTTGGTAGACTATTTACAATCAATTCTCATAGAGAATTAGAAGTAAATTATTTTGGTGTGATACTGTAACTTGGATCATAAGAGTTTATAGTATGTTTGATTCTACTTGATTATAATGCTTCAATTTAAAGGGTATTGTCTTTTTAGTCTGCGGATCTGAGGCGTCGTGTCAAGTAATTGGGTAACCAACGCGTTTTGGTGGTTGTTAACTCTTATATCATATCTATTTCTGAACCTAGATATATCTTCTCTGACTGTGGGTATCTGCTCCAGCTATGAATCTATTGCCCAGGTCTTTGAGGAATTTATCGAAGTTTTCTTTGGAAATAAAATGTCTAGAACAATATGCTGCTGATGCGGTGATTGGACCATGCCAATCTTCTATCGCTACGTTTGTGGCTTGGAGGTAGTCTTTCTGGAATGATGGAAGTTGATAGTGTTTTATGCTGGTTTTGATGATATTTCCGATGCCGCCGTGGGCCTTTCCACTGGCATGCTGGGTATGGTAAATGTTATCAGGTCTGTAACCATTTATTTTCAGGTAATTTTTATCGGTGAAGTGAGTTTCAGATATCAGCATTATGCCAATTTCTTATTGTTTTGGGAAGAGTTCTAGTTCGTATTTATGCTGAGCTAGAGCTTAGCGTTCCAAAGAGCTATGCGTATTGGTTTTATTTTACGTCGGAGCGTGTTAATTGGTCTACTATGATTGCAAGCAATGATAGCAAGTTATTAATTTGCTCCGTTTGTTTCACGATTAATTTTTCAAGCCTATTGAAGTTATCCGTGTTTCGTGAACTAGGTACATTAATTTGTGATTGAGCACTATTTGTGATTGAAGGAGTTGTGAATTTTTGTGGATTAAGCGCTTGGTTGGTCAGGTCCTTAACTCTGGATTCGGGGTACTTACTTTTATACAAGGTCTTGTAGGCTGTGCAACCTTTACAGTTCGCAGAATGCTCTCCTTGACAGAGGATGCACTTCGCAGGAGTTTCTGAAGATTTAGTGCACTGATCTGTAGGTTGAATATCCGCATATTTAACGCAGCTGTGATTGTGGTTGCAATATTTTGGCGCTTGTCCGTACCTTTGGCACCATTTACATTGAACTACCTCATTTTTTATAAAAGGTGGTTCAATTTATATTACCGAATTCATTAAACGATCGATATTATATGTGTTACGATCGTTCGCGGAGAGAAGCGGTCGCGAGGGAAACGCGTCAGCGAGGGGCGTAAATTCTGATCGATCCTGTTTACGCGAGCGGTAGGGCAGAAAAATGTTTGACACATACATTTTTGAGAAGTGATCGGTGTAGACATTCGAAAAGTTTACAGTTCTACATTACATATATTGTTCCTAGTTCTAGGGCTACGATTCCTAATATTTGTAGTCATTCAATTAATTCTTGCGATCGCCTTGGAGAGTTACACATTGTCTTTAAGTGCAGTATATGTACTGAGCGTCACAGCGAACGTTACTTTGTGCTTCAAAATATATTCTGAGTTTAACAAAGAGTTAGCCCGTGGACCGTGGATTCGTCATATCGAACCTAAGGTCATTGTCATTAGCGTCTAGTTACCGCGAGCGCGTTCTTACAGGTGAGTTGAAGATCATGTCGAAGGACAGAGATAGTGCTCCACGACATACGACCATGGTGCCGAGTAGTGTCGAGGTATCGCACTCTCTCTCAGATAATGCAGAAAGTAGGGAGAATACAATTAGTATTCATACATGCAGATATTTATACTAAATACATAAATGTACAATAATAGTGTTCTCGACTAACTTTATTTTAGGAAATCAAAAATTATTGACCTTTTCTTGCAATTTTTATAATTTTATAATTTTCGACGTATAGAATGCGAAAATAAAAGTTTTAAGGCGGGGAATCTACTGGTTTAAAAGTTATGACTATGTAAAACTGAGCATACTTTGGCTATTTTACGACCATTTTTACACGTTACTTGGACGTCATATTGCTTCTATGCATCATTCAGTTGGTCCGTACAGATGACCAATGTACTGAAATTTGTGGGAAATTACTTAGTTTATATAAGTTCGCAAGTATTTACTAACATAACAGCTGATCTCATGATGGGCGAAAAGTAAAAAATGGCTCAAACCCAATTCAATCAAAGTTCAAAATCACATCATGAAAAATGCCGCCACCTAAGTGTATTCATGTATTCACCACCAATGATTCCATTTACTGAACTATAAACTATTTATTGTATTATAAATAGAAGTCGATATAGCGAACATATAAGTTGTAAAACACCTTGAAAATGCTCAGTTTTACAATCATAAACTTCTAACTAACAAGTTCCTTACATTAAAATTTCGAGGTTTTATTAATATAAAAATTAGAATTTTCTTTTAATTGGCATTATTTAACGAATAGAAAACAGGATAACTAAGTATAATGAAAGAAAATGTAAGCTACGATTTTTATGATTTGAAATATATATATATATATATATATATATATATATATATATATATATATATATATATATATGTAATACAGTTTCATTTTACTAACAATAAGGGGAATAAAACAGAGAACAATTAGTTAAATTCGGCAAAAGTTAACTTTATTCAGATAAGATACGTAACTCAAATTAATGTTTAATTAACAGTTAAAATAAAATAAAAGTCAAAAATATACAGAAAAAATGTATTTGATTAGTTTAATAATATGTTTCTATTTGCATATTATCACACATTTTAATATTACGTTTTAATGTTTTAATATTTGTTAAAAATTATTATTATTTGTACATAATTACATATATATACATGTGCATGCATTAAGCAGAAGCTATACGAACTACAGCTTTAACTTCTTCCCAGCAAATTATGCATTTCAGAAAAGCAGGGGCGCAATAATTACATGTTGCGAGATGTCCGCAAGGTAGAAATGTAATTGTTGCTTCTCGTCTCATGCAAACTTTGCACAATCGAGCATCCTCCAATTCCTGATTTTCTTCTATTTTAGTTTCCTTTTTTTTTTTTTTTTTAGGTTTCAATACTCTTCGAGTAACTATTTCGATAAAATTATTCCTATAATGAAATCGCGATATTTGAGGGAACAAAATTCAGAATCTTCAGAACACGAAGAATCACTGCCTACTCCTTCGACATTGTCAGATGATTCAAACTCATCGGTTGATCCAACTTCGTCGGTTGGTTCAACTTCGTCGGTTGATTCAACATCGGCGAATGATTTAGCCGAATTTCAAGTAATTGTGGTTGATTTAACATCCCCTGCATCTTCAGCCAGGGTGGGTGATTTAACATCACCGATGCCGTCAACATTGTCAACGCCACCAACATTCCCAATACAAATGCCCCCGGATCATCCAATTCCGCCGGTTCCATCCACGTCGCGTGGCATTCAAAAAAATTATGATGATTTTCGTTTTGAAGCAACAAGACGTGCGAGTTTTCTAAACTGGCCTGTATCTTTCATTGACCCTGCCAGTCTTGCAGCTGCGGGACTGTACTATACGGAAATAGTCCGTTGTTTTGAATGTCAATTGGTGATAAGTCACTGGTCAGAGGGTCATACTTCCATGCAAATTCACGAGGCATATTCACCAGAGTGCGGAATGGTGCCCAATGATAATTGCGGCAATGTGCCAATGAAAAGACGTAGCCGCTTGGGACCAAGAAGAGTTAGCAAACACGCAAATTTGAAATATCTTACTTACGAATCCAGATTAGGCACATTCGCAACATGGCCTAATACATATATAACAAGTGAAGAATTAGCCGATGCAGGTATCTACTACAACGGAATAAGTGATATGGCTGTCTGTCACCATTGTGGAATTGGTATAGACAATTGGAGTCCAGGAGAAGATCCGTGAAATTGACATGCAATATCGTTTCCTGGTTGTTGTTATATAAACAAAGTACGGGGTTTCGATTATGTCAGTAATGTAACAGGCCAAGACCTCTATGAAACTCCTACAGAAGTAAGTAGAAAAACACACCCTGAATCATATGTATAATTAATAATTCAAGTATATACTTATGTACATTATATTTATTACAGGCACCAATAGAAGCTACAGTTGGGAATCATGAGAGATCCGATGATGAAAATGATACTAACGAGATGACTCTCGTTGAGAAATGTGATAAATAATAAAAATAAAAACACAGATAGATCATACTGTTGCGACCGTTCGCGGAGAGACGCGGTCGCGAGGAAACGCGTCAGCGAGAGTCGTAAATTCTCGCTACGATTCGGCTAATCGACGCCGCGAAATGGTCGCTCCCCGCGTTTCGTTTAGGATAACCGGGGTGATTTACTGAATGCAACTTATTCTACGATTGTAGAATAAATATATATTTGTATCACAATAACACTTACAGATTATATAAGGTGTCGGTTTAAATAGTATCGGAAGTTACCACTAGAATGTTCGAGTTATATCTTATACAATGTGACTGATTTGGACGCGACCGTACAGAGAGTTTTCGACTGCGACTGATCGGTTAGAATGTTAGATTGCGACTTTACGATGCTTCTCAGTGAGTTCGTTGGACTGAGCGATCGTGGTAGACGTGTTGATTGAATTGACGACGAAGACGAACTGACTTGATCGTGACGATGCTGTGTCGGAGGTGAGCTAAGGAAGGGTGTGTCTAACGCACGGAATCATCTGATTTGTTGATGACAGTTTTTGGTTGGAGAAGTGAGGGTAATAGAAATTGTTTCTATTGGTTAGTAAGACTATCGATGGACTAGGAAGGGTATTAGCCACCCTCGATGGAAAGTTGGGAGTAGGAGGCATCGCACGTGTGAACACTTAGCGTTCACGTGTTTTCCAGACGTTAACCAGAAACCTTAGAAAACGCTTTCGTGGAAAAGTCCTTGTTTGCGATGAAAGACTTTCGCCAGAGTTTTCTGAGATTTATAGTCAGGCTGCGAGTGTTTTCAAGAGTATGCGATAAGGATGTGCGGGCATCTGGCTGCCATCCGTCCGCGATGTGAGGTCCGGCTCAGGTAGAGAGTCGGTCGACGTAACATCCTCCCCCCGTTGAGAGGGTACCGATCAAAATGATGTGATTGATTTGATGAGGTGGATCTCGCATTAGATCGCGTTGCTGCTGATCAGGTCGGAGTCATCTGGTGTCGATCTGCTCGGTAGTGGTACCATCCGCTTGATGCTAGCTGGAGACAGTTGGATGGAGCATCCCTGTCGAAGAGCGATGACTCTGGATTTTGTGGCGGTTGCGATCCCTTTGCTCGTTGACATAAAATGGTTTGCAGTGGTTGATTCCGAGGCTGATGAATGGATGCTGTTCCATTCGGAGAGTCCAGATTATATCTGGAAAAATAACAGAGTTATGATACTTTGACAAGTATGTTGTTTATGTCCTGTTCGGGAGTCCTTGGTGTCTCGACCGTCGTGATCCTTGTGGTTGTACGGAAACTTGCGGTTGTGATTATTGACCCAGGAAGTGTCCTTGGATGATCGTGGACCGTCTCGGTCCTGGAATGTAGTGGACCAGCTTGATCCAAGAGGTAGCGTTGAACGGAATTCCAGTGTTGCTTGATACTGATTCGTCTGACACGATGCGGGGTTCGGTAGTTGATTGTGAGGATGGGCTCCCCCCGATGAGCCGCCCGACTCGAGTTCTCCCAGTGATGTTCCTTGGTAGTTAACGAGCGTTGGATGTCGTGACTGTGACTTGCCTTGGTATTGGCGGGTGTGTTGGCGTTTTGAGTTTTGTTGAATCTGATTGATTCGATAGTAGTATAAACTAAGTGGCACTTGGATCCAAAAAGCTTGCTGCCGTAGAAATGTTGGCTGGTTCGATGATGGCGTCGTCGTCAGGGCGAATTCGATTGTACGGCCGAAGGACCGTTGCGTTGAAGGTGCGTGGCCAGCCTTGGATTTGGTATCGTTGTGATCCTCGGTATTGCCAGGATCTTTGCCGTTGAAGTTCACGATCCATGAAGTGTCGTGATATAGCTCGGTCCCTGAATTATCGTGGAACACCTCGGCCCAGGAGGTGTCGTCATACATTTCACCGTTTTCATCGCGGCAAATGCGATTGACATGTAGCTGATTTGGAGAAGCTGGAAGGCGATCTACAAATGACTGGGTGGCCGGGCTCCCCCCGCTGTCCCACCCGTAGCGCGTCTTCTTGATGATATTTGATGGCTGTGCCGGCGTGGCCCCACGATCTATAAAAGACAACATAAGTGACGACTTACCGTCCTTTTGGTTCAACTCCTTCCACCTGATTGGATACAGTGAGTTAGAATGAACAGTTGCAGACATCTGTAGCCACTCTGCGTTATTGCGTTGATGATTAATCAGTTCTGTATCCTTCTGGAGTTGTCTGTTTGGCATCGTAGTATTGTGGGGTAGAGCGCCCGATGGTTCAGTATAACCCGGGGTATGCCTAAATCTCAGTGTCTGAGGGCAGTGATTAGGCAGGAAATGCGATGATGCGGCCTTACTAGTGAGTTCATTAGAGGTAGGCCAGATGAACCATTTTGATTGCTTCAAAGGTTCTTCGTATTCTGATGGTTTGGGCATTGGAGACCGTCCTGGTTTCGTTGGAGCCAAGGTCGACGCCAGATTGAACGTGGTGCACAAAGAGTTGCCCGATGTAGCGATGTAGGCAATAAGATGGTGATCATTCCGATTCGGATCACTCGCGCGTGTGGACTCTTTCGGCCGTGGCGAAGGCGGAGTCTTTAGGTTATTTTCTGGAGATTGAGTTTCCGGCATGATATTTGTTTCATGTGTTACAAATGCCGTGATGCAGGATAGGTTGTTAGCCGTCGAAGTGATGATCGAGGAGAACCTGTTCCTGGATAAATCGAACGTCGTGGATTCCGGAGAGTTTGTCGTTGATTTCGACTTCGGATAGACCACGGTGTCATTGACGAAGTTTAACACGTTGTTCTCTACTTTATGAATTGCCGTGATAGGGCATGAGACATTCTGTGACGGATTCGTAGAGATCAATGGCGGAGCCGAATTGTCGTCTGATGAGATTCTCTCTTCGTCGCGATCCCGCCGATCGTGAAGGATTGTCTGATTCAATGCGTCTGGTGGCGTTGAATCAGAGTGTTGTGGTGCTGACGATGCGAACGTGGTTGTCGTCAGGTCGCGTGTCGGTGACGCGGTGCGAGTGTCGTGCGTTGAGTTCCGTGTATCATGCAACGGAATCGTCACTGGATTTGATAAGATATTCTCCATCGGCGGAGTATGACCATAGTTGTCCTGGGCGGGATTCAGTTTTTTCCGGTCCGGAGGATCGTGAGAGGTTGTCCTCAATTCGCGTGTAGGCGAAGAGTTGCGAGTGTTAGAGATTGTCTGATTCAAGGAGTTTGCTAGCGTTGAATCAGACTGTTCCGATAATAATGTCGCGTACTTGGTCGTCGTCGAGTCGCGTGTTGGTGATGAGAGAGAGGCAAGTCGTTTCATTGCCATTGTCTTAGATGATCCGCGTGAAGGCAGTTTTTCGTTGAAGGGGAGTGCGACGATAGATCGCCCTTCGTTGATGCGTTGGACGTGACTTTGAATGTGTTCCTCGTATTGTTGATTCGCCTCTGATGTGGGTTTTGTTCGTGGTTTATCGTCGAGTTCCCCAAGGCGAGTGATGTCCGCTTCGAGATCTGCTGTGGAGGTGTGAAAGACCCTTGCGGTTAATGGGAAGAATGAGCTCCCCCCGTTGACCCTTCTGAATTGTGTTTTCTGCAGGCGTCGGTCGGGGCCTGTTGGTAGCGTATCGTTTGGATGTTTCAAGTTATTTCTACTTTTGCCAGGGAGTGTCGTCGCGGGTGCCCCGTTGCTGGAAATGGTTCGATTCGTAATCTGAGCGTCGGATCTATGTAGAAGAGTATGATGACGTTGTCCGCATATGCGACAGGACCCGGCGGAACACTGTGGGAGTGTATGTCCTGTCGTCAGACAGTTAGTGCATGCCGCTATTTCTTCGGCGGTCCTGATGCGCTCTTCGATGGTTTTCGTTCTATAGGTTCTACAAGTCCAGATCTTGTGCGGTCCGCTACACATTGGACAAATTGATGACGATCGTGTTGTGACAAACGCCTGCCCGCGTGGCTGGCGCGTCGTCCTTGAGGGTTCGCTGATTAGACTCCGATCGTTCAAGAAATTGAGGAATTCCGTGAATGTGGGGAACGGTGTGTGTTGTGTTTTATCCTTCCAGATGAGATCGGTATCCCGGTCTAATCTAAAGGTGCATAGATATAATAGCACGGAGTCTGCCGTCAAATGTCCGAGCGATTCTAATGCCTTGTAATGCCATTCTAGTTTGGTCGCGTAGGATTGCAAGTCTAGGTGTGCTGTGCGCGATGCGAGGCCTGTGTTGAATATCTCTTGCAGGTGTCTCTGCACGATCTTCTCTGGCCTGTTATACCTTTTCTCTAGTATTGCCCACGCGGCGGAATAATTGGTTGCTACGTTATTCAAAGATGGTATGGTTAGCGCCGCTGGGCCCGTTAAGCAGGATCGAAGATATGTCAAACGTTTGCAGTCGTCGATTCGTGGGTTGTCGTGAACCGTGTTACGAAATTGATTCGCGAAACCTGGCCAGTCCTCGTAAGCACCCGAAAACGTGGGTAACTGAATTTTTGGCAACTCGATGGGTTCCGGCGAGGAAATGTTCGAAGTCGGACCTCGGATCGTCGGCTCTGATTGTTTCGTTGCGGTGTCAATGATGGCCGACGCGTCCCCGAAGATAGTATAGAATGTCCGTTGTAAATTTACGCGATCCTGCTGTGTCGGGCCTTCTTCCCTATCGTCTAGGTCACACTGATTCTTTTTGAATGATGCGAATTCTATCTCTAACTCTTTCAAACTACGTTGGATGGTGTGGATAGGGGCCCCTTCCTCATAACTGTCGAGTATTGCGCGAACTGCCTCTAATTCTTTTCTGAACCCCTCTCGTTTTAGTATCAACTGTTTTGTGCGCTCTTCCAGATTGGGAGCCATGACTGATTTCGATATTTTGAAAGAGCTTACCTTAGAGTTGCGGTATGAGACCGAAGTTGTTCCGGCTGCAAGATATCGCTTGTCATTGTGCAGCGGAATGTGGTTGATGTGCGCTTCGCGAGGAAGGTGATCCTTCCCGAAGGTGACACATTGGTAGTGAAGTCGAAATGGTTGTACTTGCGATGTTGATGATTGTCCCGCTGCGGCGGGGAGGTTGCGTGGTTGCGTTCCTCGACCAACGGGTTGTATCTCTTCGAAGGTGATGCACCTGACTTCGCTGGAGTGGTAACGCTTCCGCCAATTATGTTGGATTCACGTGGCACTGTATGGTCACTGATAAGTCCACGTTTTCACTGACACGTGATCCGGCTCGAAGGACCAAATGTTGCGACCGTTCGCGGAGAGACGCGGTCGCGAGGAAACGCGTCAGCGAGAGTCGTAAATTCTCGCTACGATTCGGCTAATCGACGCCGCGAAATGGTCGCTCCCCGCGTTTCGTTTAGGATAACCGGGGTGATTTACTGAATGCAACTTATTCTACGATTGTAGAATAAATATATATTTGTATCACAATAACACTTACAGATTATATAAGGTGTCGGTTTAAATAGTATCGGAAGTTACCACTAGAATGTTCGAGTTATATCTTATACAATGTGACTGATTTGGACGCGACCGTACAGAGAGTTTTCGACTGCGACTGATCGGTTAGAATGTTAGATTGCGACTTTACGATGCTTCTCAGTGAGTTCGTTGGACTGAGCGATCGTGGTAGACGTGTTGATTGAATTGACGACGAAGACGAACTGACTTGATCGTGACGATGCTGTGTCGGAGGTGAGCTAAGGAAGGGTGTGTCTAACGCACGGAATCATCTGATTTGTTGATGACAGTTTTTGGTTGGAGAAGTGAGGGTAATAGAAATTGTTTCTATTGGTTAGTAAGACTATCGATGGACTAGGAAGGGTATTAGCCACCCTCGATGGAAAGTTGGGAGTAGGAGGCATCGCACGTGTGAACACTTAGCGTTCACGTGTTTTCCAGACGTTAACCAGAAACCTTAGAAAACGCTTTCGTGGAAAAGTCCTTGTTTGCGATGAAAGACTTTCGCCAGAGTTTTCTGAGATTTATAGTCAGGCTGCGAGTGTTTTCAAGAGTATGCGATAAGGATGTGCGGGCATCTGGCTGCCATCCGTCCGCGATGTGAGGTCCGGCTCAGGTAGAGAGTCGGTCGACGTAACATCCTCCCCCCGTTGAGAGGGTACCGATCAAAATGATGTGATTGATTTGATGAGGTGGATCTCGCATTAGATCGCGTTGCTGCTGATCAGGTCGGAGTCATCTGGTGTCGATCTGCTCGGTAGTGGTACCATCCGCTTGATGCTAGCTGGAGACAGTTGGATGGAGCATCCCTGTCGAAGAGCGATGACTCTGGATTTTGTGGCGGTTGCGATCCCTTTGCTCGTTGACATAAAATGGTTTGCAGTGGTTGATTCCGAGGCTGATGAATGGATGCTGTTCCATTCGGAGAGTCCAGATTATATCTGGAAAAATAACAGAGTTATGATACTTTGACAAGTATGTTGTTTATGTCCTGTTCGGGAGTCCTTGGTGTCTCGACCGTCGTGATCCTTGTGGTTGTACGGAAACTTGCGGTTGTGATTATTGACCCAGGAAGTGTCCTTGGATGATCGTGGACCGTCTCGGTCCTGGAATGTAGTGGACCAGCTTGATCCAAGAGGTAGCGTTGAACGGAATTCCAGTGTTGCTTGATACTGATTCGTCTGACACGATGCGGGGTTCGGTAGTTGATTGTGAGGATGGGCTCCCCCCGATGAGCCGCCCGACTCGAGTTCTCCCAGTGATGTTCCTTGGTAGTTAACGAGCGTTGGATGTCGTGACTGTGACTTGCCTTGGTATTGGCGGGTGTGTTGGCGTTTTGAGTTTTGTTGAATCTGATTGATTCGATAGTAGTATAAACTAAGTGGCACTTGGATCCAAAAAGCTTGCTGCCGTAGAAATGTTGGCTGGTTCGATGATGGCGTCGTCGTCAGGGCGAATTCGATTGTACGGCCGAAGGACCGTTGCGTTGAAGGTGCGTGGCCAGCCTTGGATTTGGTATCGTTGTGATCCTCGGTATTGCCAGGATCTTTGCCGTTGAAGTTCACGATCCATGAAGTGTCGTGATATAGCTCGGTCCCTGAATTATCGTGGAACACCTCGGCCCAGGAGGTGTCGTCATACATTTCACCGTTTTCATCGCGGCAAATGCGATTGACATGTAGCTGATTTGGAGAAGCTGGAAGGCGATCTACAAATGACTGGGTGGCCGGGCTCCCCCCGCTGTCCCACCCGTAGCGCGTCTTCTTGATGATATTTGATGGCTGTGCCGGCGTGGCCCCACGATCTATAAAAGACAACATAAGTGACGACTTACCGTCCTTTTGGTTCAACTCCTTCCACCTGATTGGATACAGTGAGTTAGAATGAACAGTTGCAGACATCTGTAGCCACTCTGCGTTATTGCGTTGATGATTAATCAGTTCTGTATCCTTCTGGAGTTGTCCGTTTGGCATCGTAGTATTGTGGGGTAGAGCGCCCGATGGTTCAGTATAACCCGGGGTATGCCTAAATCTCAGTGTCTGAGGGCAGTGATTAGGCAGGAAATGCGATGATGCGGCCTTACTAGTGAGTTCATTAGAGGTAGGCCAGATGAACCATTTTGATTGCTTCAAAGGTTCTTCGTATTCTGATGGTTTGGGCATTGGAGACCGTCCTGGTTTCGTTGGAGCCAAGGTCGACGCCAGATTGAACGTGGTGCACAAAGAGTTGCCCGATGTAGCGATGTAGGCAATAAGATGGTGATCATTCCGATTCGGATCACTCGCGCGTGTGGACTCTTTCGGCCGTGGCGAAGGCGGAGTCTTTAGGTTATTTTCTGGAGATTGAGTTTCCGGCATGATATTTGTTTCATGTGTTACAAATGCCGTGATGCAGGATAGGTTGTTAGCCGTCGAAGTGATGATCGAGGAGAACCTGTTCCTGGATAAATCGAACGTCGTGGATTCCGGAGAGTTTGTCGTTGATTTCGACTTCGGATAGACCACGGTGTCATTGACGAAGTTTAACACGTTGTTCTCTACTTTATGAATTGCCGTGATAGGGCATGAGACATTCTGTGACGGATTCGTAGAGATCAATGGCGGAGCCGAATTGTCGTCTGATGAGATTCTCTCTTCGTCGCGATCCCGCCGATCGTGAAGGATTGTCTGATTCAATGCGTCTGGTGGCGTTGAATCAGAGTGTTGTGGTGCTGACGATGCGAACGTGGTTGTCGTCAGGTCGCGTGTCGGTGACGCAGTGCGAGTGTCGTGCGTTGAGTTCCGTGTATCATGCAACGGAATCGTCACTGGATTTGATAAGATATTCTCCATCGGCGGAGTATGACCATAGTTGTCCTGGGCGGGATTCAGTTTTTTCCGGTCCGGAGGATCGTGAGAGGTTGTCCTCAATTCGCGTGTAGGCGAAGAGTTGCGAGTGTTAGAGATTGTCTGATTCAAGGAGTTTGCTAGCGTTGAATCAGACTGTTCCGATAATAATGTCGCGTACTTGGTCGTCGTCGAGTCGCGTGTTGGTGATGAGAGAGAGGCAAGTCGTTTCATTGCCATTGTCTTAGATGATCCGCGTGAAGGCAGTTTTTCGTTGAAGGGGAGTGCGACGATAGATCGCCCTTCGTTGATGCGTTGGACGTGACTTTGAATGTGTTCCTCGTATTGTTGATTCGCCTCTGATGTGGGTTTTGTTCGTGGTTTATCGTCGAGTTCCCCAAGGCGAGTGATGTCCGCTTCGAGATCTGCTGTGGAGGTGTGAAAGACCCTTGCGGTTAATGGGAAGAATGAGCTCCCCCCGTTGACCCTTCTGAATTGTGTTTTCTGCAGGCGTCGGTCGGGGCCTGTTGGTAGCGTATCGTTTGGATGTTTCAAGTTATTTCTACTTTTGCCAGGGAGTGTCGTCGCGGGTGCCCCGTTGCTGGAAATGGTTCGATTCGTAATCTGAGCGTCGGATCTATGTAGAAGAGTATGATGACGTTGTCCGCATATGCGACAGGACCCGGCGGAACACTGTGGGAGTGTATGTCCTGTCGTCAGACAGTTAGTGCATGCCGCTATTTCTTCGGCGGTCCTGATGCGCTCTTCGATGGTTTTCGTTCTATAGGTTCTACAAGTCCAGATCTTGTGCGGTCCGCTACACATTGGACAAATTGATGACGATCGTGTTGTGACAAACGCCTGCCCGCGTGGCTGGCGCGTCGTCCTTGAGGGTTCGCTGATTAGACTCCGATCGTTCAAGAAATTGAGGAATTCCGTGAATGTGGGGAACGGTGTGTGTTGTGTTTTATCCTTCCAGATGAGATCGGTATCCCGGTCTAATCTAAAGGTGCATAGATATAATAGCACGGAGTCTGCCGTCAAATGTCCGAGCGATTCTAATGCCTTGTAATGCCATTCTAGTTTGGTCGCGTAGGATTGCAAGTCTAGGTGTGCTGTGCGCGATGCGAGGCCTGTGTTGAATATCTCTTGCAGGTGTCTCTGCACGATCTTCTCTGGCCTGTTATACCTTTTCTCTAGTATTGCCCACGCGGCGGAATAATTGGTTGCTACGTTATTCAAAGATGGTATGGTTAGCGCCGCTGGGCCCGTTAAGCAGGATCGAAGATATGTCAAACGTTTGCAGTCGTCGATTCGTGGGTTGTCGTGAACCGTGTTACGAAATTGATTCGCGAAACCTGGCCAGTCCTCGTAAGCACCCGAAAACGTGGGTAACTGAATTTTTGGCAACTCGATGGGTTCCGGCGAGGAAATGTTCGAAGTCGGACCTCGGATCGTCGGCTCTGATTGTTTCGTTGCGGTGTCAATGATGGCCGACGCGTCCCCGAAGATAGTATAGAATGTCCGTTGTAAATTTACGCGATCCTGCTGTGTCGGGCCTTCTTCCCTATCGTCTAGGTCACACTGATTCTTTTTGAATGATGCGAATTCTATCTCTAACTCTTTCAAACTACGTTGGATGGTGTGGATAGGGGCCCCTTCCTCATAACTGTCGAGTATTGCGCGAACTGCCTCTAATTCTTTTCTGAACCCCTCTCGTTTTAGTATCAACTGTTTTGTGCGCTCTTCCAGATTGGGAGCCATGACTGATTTCGATATTTTGAAAGAGCTTACCTTAGAGTTGCGGTATGAGACCGAAGTTGTTCCGGCTGCAAGATATCGCTTGTCACTGTGCAGCGGAATGTGGTTGATGTGCGCTTCGCGAGGAAGGTGATCCTTCCCGAAGGTGACACATTGGTAGTGAAGTCGAAATGGTTGTACTTGCGATGTTGATGATTGTCCCGCTGCGGCGGGGAGGTTGCGTGGTTGCGTTCCTCGACCAACGGGTTGTATCTCTTCGAAGGTGATGCACCTGACTTCGCTGGAGTGGTAACGCTTCCGCCAATTATGTTGGATTCACGTGGCACTGTATGGTCACTGATAAGTCCACGTTTTCACTGACACGTGATCCGGCTCGAAGGACCAAATGTTGCGACCGTTCGCGGAGAGACGCGGTCGCGAGGAAACGCGTCAGCGAGAGTCGTAAATTCTCGCTACGATTCGGCTAATCGACGCCGCGAAATGGTCGCTCCCCGCGTTTCGTTTAGGATAACCGGGGTGATTTACTGAATGCAACTTATTCTACGATTGTAGAATAAATATATATTTGTATCACAATAACACTTACAGATTATATAAGGTGTCGGTTTAAATAGTATCGGAAGTTACCACTAGAATGTTCGAGTTATATCTTATACAATGTGACTGATTTGGACGCGACCGTACAGAGAGTTTTCGACTGCGACTGATCGGTTAGAATGTTAGATTGCGACTTTACGATGCTTCTCAGTGAGTTCGTTGGACTGAGCGATCGTGGTAGACGTGTTGATTGAATTGACGACGAAGACGAACTGACTTGATCGTGACGATGCTGTGTCGGAGGTGAGCTAAGGAAGGGTGTGTCTAACGCACGGAATCATCTGATTTGTTGATGACAGTTTTTGGTTGGAGAAGTGAGGGTAATAGAAATTGTTTCTATTGGTTAGTAAGACTATCGATGGACTAGGAAGGGTATTAGCCACCCTCGATGGAAAGTTGGGAGTAGGAGGCATCGCACGTGTGAACACTTAGCGTTCACGTGTTTTCCAGACGTTAACCAGAAACCTTAGAAAACGCTTTCGTGGAAAAGTCCTTGTTTGCGATGAAAGACTTTCGCCAGAGTTTTCTGAGATTTATAGTCAGGCTGCGAGTGTTTTCAAGAGTATGCGATAAGGATGTGCGGGCATCTGGCTGCCATCCGTCCGCGATGTGAGGTCCGGCTCAGGTAGAGAGTCGGTCGACGTAACACATACATTCTTTTATTTGTATGAAATCCGTATACATATAATAAATTTGTATTATATATTATATTTAAATATACTGTTTACTATTTTAGCTGCTCTGGAACAAGAAAATCAGGAATTGGAGGATGCTCGATTGTGCAAAGTTTGCATGAGACGAGAAGCAACAATTACATTTCTACCTTGCGGACATCTCGCAACATGTAATTATTGCGCCCCTGCTTCTCTGAAATGCATAATTTGCCGGGAAGAAGTTAAAGCTGTAGTTCGTATAGCTTCTGCTTAATGCATGCACATGTATATATATGTAATTATGTACAAATAATAATAATTTTTAACAAATATTAAAACATTAAAACGTAATATTAAAATGTGTGATAATATGCAAATAGAAACATATTATTAAACTAATCAAATACATTTTTTCTGTATATTTTTGACTTTTCTTTTATTTTAACTGTTACTTAATTAAACATTAATTTGAATCATGTATCTTCTACGGTATTTCTACGGTATTTAATTTTAATTCTTATTGTATATTTTACTCGATAAATGTCACGTTATCGTAAATTAAAATGAAATGCTCTAGAATTAAGTAATTCGATGATGTGAACTGAAGATCAAGTATACTGTGAAGGAAAATGAACAATTACTTTTACAAATAACTTTCTATTCTCATCCTTCAAGATGCGAGAAAGCTATAAAGACAAAGCGCTGTACATTTCTCGGAACATCGTTTTATTATACGTTAAAAATTCCCTGTCCTGCTATCGCTTCATATAAACGACTATACATTCCGTGTTTTAGCAACTCCTAATAGCAAGCATAGCAGTAAGCAAGCATAAGTCGGACATATTACGCAAGACTATAGCAAAGGAGAGCAATGCTTTTGCTTTTATCCATAAATAAAAATGAGTGTTATGCATATGGACAGAAGTAAGTTTTCCAGGTTTGAAGAGCCAGTTAAAAGAGCTTTCGTAATTCATGCAAAAAGTCCGTATGGGCTCTTGCGTATACAGTGCACTACCAGCATCAAAGGCTGCACTTGCGTGAGAGAATTCGTACGCAGGTGCACTCCTGCCATATATCCATACTGTTTAATCACAGTTTGAGAAACTACATTGCTTCTTTAATTTTATTTTACTCTTATATAATAAACGCATATGTAAAACAGCTAACAGAGGAATATTTATAGAAACTTTTTACGAATATGTTCTATGTATTATATAAAGTATCTTAAAAATCATAATGACATATGATTATCACGATTATAAATCAATCAGAAAATATATATAGAAAGTATAGGATATTCATTGCAAACATATAAATATTTAGAAAAAAAAAAATAGTATACAGCATGAATAGACATCTTAAAATTTAAGAAGAAGAAACTAAGATTTAAGTCTTAAATATATGATAAAAGTTAAAGATGATTCTATTAAATATTCAGGTTTATCGATATAATGGATAATTGACTGCTTAAATACATTTTTGATACTGATATACATATATACTTGCATTAAATATCCCATAGTTCCTATGTATATTTTCAGATTTATATCAAATTTTATCATATGGTAGCTGAATCTCATTACAGTGCTAATAAAATTTCAAAATATTTCATACAGGTCACATAGATTTCCATAAATATGAAAATATTTATGGAAAATCTATATATTCCTTGTCATAATTTATGAAACGGAATCTATATATATTCCATATTTATAAAAGAACTCCTTAATGAGGCTTAATTCAAAGGGTTGTGCGTATCAATACGCAATTGTTAATTTATCATCTATACAAATTTTCCTATACATTCTAAATCCTTAATTTTCATAAATATCTTATTTTGGCCTTGATGATCTGGATCAACCATTTTCATGTTCTCTATTAGTACAGTTTAATAATTAGAGGTATCGTTTACTATGATTCCTATAGTCACTAGTCTACATATAAATCTAAAGTACTTATTGAAAAAGCAATAACAGTTTTTACTATTTATTATATAAATTGATACATATAATTACTATTTAAATATTACTGTTTACATCAATACCTAGTCTTTGAATCAGCTTAGAAGTAACCTTACTTAATCTAACTTCAAATTCAAAGAAAGAATTAACGTGTCGCGTAACAAAATACTTCTATGAAATTTTATCGCTGCATACTAGCTTCTGAAAACCAAGTTAGTTGTCATAATATTCTATCATAACTACATACTTATGATAATTATAAAAAATAAGTCGTTACAGTTCGATTTAAGTAAATTATTTATTTGGCAAATTTTTAATTAAAAAGTCGGTATATCCAGATTAAATTCTGCTTAAAATATAATTAAATTTTTAAAAAAGTTAAAAATTATGGTAGAGAAATATATAAAAACGAGTATAGAATGATCTCTTCGCGAAAGCGCGTCTTCCGCGTCGACACAGTGTTTAACTGTTTGAGATCGGTGACCTTCGTTAACGAGGACACGCAAAGACTCGTCTCGTTGTTAAGAAAGGCCCTTCGCAAGGGTGTGGTAAAAATTCCGGAAAACTCCTGGAAGGCAGCGATGCGCACGGTCAATGAATCTGCCGCACATGACCTATTGTAATAGAAATAGTAAGTAGCTCAGAAGCTGCCACGGGTGGAACAAATTTCTGTTACAACTAGTTATTTTTGATATCTACGTTATTAGCACCATACTAATTATTATTTATTGGAGGAAATAAAAGTTATATCGTCAACAGAAATTTATATACATAACATTTCTATTGTTATTACATAAGCAAGCGATCTAAAAGTATTTTATAAAACTGATATAACATATAACTGATAAAAACATTAGTATGCATCAAGCATGTTTCAAGCGGTTTCTTATTGAAACGCATAACCAAACTCATTTGAGTTAATTTAAATTCGTTTGAAAGTAAGTTTCAGTTCGAGTTGAAGCAGATTATTTTAATTTCATAATTTCAAAGTACAAGAGTAGTGAAGAAAGGAAAATAGAGACTGAAAAGAACAGCAGTTTCGCTTTGAGCATGGCTTCTGCTTGAAAAACTTTACAGAAGAATTTCCCAGTTTCATCGTCATTGTTTCGCAAATGGATTAAAGTTTGTTTTTCTTATATCATCGTGTGTTTGTTTTAAAATGAATCTGTTGAAACATCTTGCGAGGTCTTTGTACAGGTTCCACATAAATCACGCCAAAATATCCTCATAA
Source organism: Bombus pascuorum (assembly GCF_905332965.1). Taxonomy (NCBI): domain Eukaryota; kingdom Metazoa; phylum Arthropoda; class Insecta; order Hymenoptera; family Apidae; genus Bombus; species Bombus pascuorum. The sequence goes on from NC_083503.1 coordinate 4,021,273, forward strand.
TAATACAATCAAACATAAAAGTTGCGTTAATTGTCATCACATTTGACCATTTATTTTGTATTAATAGCAATAATTCTTCACTAATACCTTTGCTTTAGAAAAGATATAGTAGTATTTATTTTACTGCTAATAAATTGTTATAGATAAATTATATATACGTTGTTTTTTATATTTTACTGAAAAATTTTCTCGTTTTGTATATTTTTCAATCTTTGTCGTTACCATTGAAGTCTGAAAATTTATTAATTACATTTCCTCCATACAATATATTTATCCAATTTATTTATCAATTAGTACATTTGATAATATATGTATATTAATCATTAGAGTATATATTTTTTTAAATTTAATTACTATTTACGATAATTATTCAACAAGAATAGTTTGGAAATTAAATTTGAAAAAAAGAAACGGTGATGCATGACAACAAACACCAATATGTAGTTCATAAAGTAAGGATCTCCTACTTAATGGTGGGTACAGTTTATGTTTATTTAAATTCTTTATTAGATTTATTTTCTAACTCTATGGAAACTGAACAAGAGATATTGCCAAAATATAGGATTTAAATTCTGCTTTCAGAAATTACAACTGCACTTTGCACTACTTATAATTGCAGCACGTGAAGGAGACGCAGGAAGGTTGTAATGATCTAACTTCTGATACACCTGATACACCGATTGATAATAACGACAAACTCTTGTAAGAGATCTTTATTTCCGAACTATGATTTATTATCGTCTTTAAAATAATATTGAACGTATTCTTTGCTCCTTTTTCTGCCCTTCCTTCTCTTTTATTTGTGTTTTTACTTATTCCTTCGTATACAAATTACATTCGTACTCGAATGATTGACGAAAATCAGTAAATGGAATACAAATACAGTTATCCGTTTGCTTTGTAGTTGCTGTTTTAACCAGAGTACCGGCTTCTTCGTTATCGCTCAGTTGACCTATATGTGATGGAATCCAGCAAAATTCTAAATTACTATTGTATTATTTGCGGCCTTTTGTTATAGTTCTGTTAATTCTTATAATTCTATTAATTTGCGTATTAATATTAAAGAGGACCTTGACCAGGGAAATATTGCACAAAAATGTAGCACGATCCCTGATGGGAGGCAGTTTTGAGTATGCTAATAAAATGATCTTTTTCGTTAAAAATATTTTTCTGTAATCAATACGTGAACGTAAACTTCACAGTAGTTAGGGCCTTTATACACTTTTTTAATACATGATGTAAATGTGGTATAAAAGCCATTGTACAAACAAAATTTATACTCACTAAACTGCGTCATTGATGCCCAAAGTCTTTGTTGACATCTCACAAACATTTTCGACTTACGACAATACAAGTTTCATACAATAGCATAGTTTGTAATAGCGTTGAACATGTCGAATTTTGTGCGTGGAACCTACGATTTGCGGACAGCATTGATTTTCTGTTACCATTTGAAGAAAACTGCTGCAGAATCGCATCGAATGCTTGTCGAAGCTTACGGTGAGCATGCTCTTGGTTAATCACAGAGCTTTGAGTGGTTTAAAAAATTCAGAAGTGGCAATTTTGACGTGAGGAACGAAGGACGTGGAAGACTACCGAAAAAGTTTCAAGACAGCGAATTGCAAGCATCGTTGGATGAGGATGACGCTCAAACGCAACAACAACTCGCTGATCGATTAAACGTGACACGAGAAGCCGTCTCCATATGTTTGAAAGCCATGGGAAAGATCTAGAAGGTGGGAAAATGGGTTCCACATGAACCGAATGAAAGACAGCAGGAAAACCGAAAAACCACTTGCGAAATGCTGCTTGCCAGATACAGAAGAAAGTCATTTCTCCACCGAATTGTGACTGGCGATGAAAAGTGGATATATTTTGAGAATCCTAAGCGTAAAAGATCATGGGTAGCTCCAGGCGAACCACCGACATCGACCACAAGACCAAACCGCTATGGACGGAAGACAATGCTCTGTGTTTGGTGGGATCAGAAGGGTGTGTTCTATTATGAGCTGTTAAAACCTGGCGAAACGGTTAATACTGAGCGCTACCGACAACAAATGATCGATTTGAATCACGCTTTGCGTGAAAAACGATCAGAATATCAAAAAAGGCAACACAAAGTAATTTTGCTCCATGATAATGCACCATCGCATACAGCAAAACCGGTCAAGGAAACGATCGAAGAGTTCAGTTGGGAAATACTTTCGCACGCGGCTTACTCACCAGACTTGGCTCCGTCCGATTACTATTTATTTGCATCGATGGGACACGCACTTTCTGACCAGCACTTCACTTCTTACGAAAATATACGAAAATGGCTCGATGACTGGTTTGCCTCAAAAGAGAAACAGTTTTTTTCGCGTGGCATCCACCAATTGCCAGACAGGTGAGAAAAATGTATAGCTAGCGATGGGTAATACTTCGAATAAAATATTTTTAGTCATTTTCATACAATAAACGTGTATTTTCTATATAAAATTCCCGGTTTCATATTTACATACCTGGTATAATTTATTCCAACAACTTTGTACATATAGTTACGCGACGTGCGTATAGACGTGTAAATAGTAAGTTACAACTGATCTAAACCAGATAAACCAGTGAAGTTGGATGACGGTGCTGCCGCAGAGGAAAACTACTGCTGGGTGTTGGTCGCTTGCGGGTGGAAATGACCGATGAACATGAGAAAAGCCCGACCTTCGCATTTTCATCTGATGGAACAATAACCACAAGGCACGTCTCGATTTGAATACATTTTATAACAATTAAAGGCCCCAGCGGTTTCCATCTAGTTTCCTTCTCTGTATACAGTACGTTTTGTTTATTTTGGATTGTTTAATATCTTAATGACTTTACTAACCAATAACTTTAATAATAGATACAAATGTTCTCGTGCGAGGACAAAATTTGGTGGTTTAGATTGACGAGCGTTATAATTTATGATCTTTCCTTCTTGTTCCTTACAAATATCGAAGATATGTAAAGTAGCGGTATCTGTAAAGGAATTGTTGTAGACAAATTAATGTACTACATATTGCAACAGGTTCAATAGATGCTTGGATGAATGAATAAAAATTTTATTTTTTTATGGACATATTGTAATAAAAGTAGAGATTAATATTCATTATTAGTAGTAATATTGATTATTGGTTGTTATATCTATATTTATCAATTTATTTAAGTTAAAAAAGTATTTCCAAACAGTATTCATTGATAAATCACACTATAACAAAATATAAATAATGAACAATGAAATACATTTTATTTATAATTTTAGAAGCTAATTTTAAATCTCATTTTGTCTAATTATATAGACAGATCAATATAAATACAAGTATTATATGCAAATCAAAGTACAGTTGCTCTGTTTGAAGTTTTGAAGTATTCAAACGATGTTAAATTGCAATTACCAAATTGCGATAAGTAAAGTATAAGTAAATATGATTAGAAGCATATAGTTTTATTTGAAATGACAAACAACTTTCTCCAAAAGAAGTGGAAAATTTGGTTCAAACTGTTGAAGTGATCGTCACTTCTGAGAAAACTCAACATCTGGTCTTCGGTTTCTCAACCGCCTAAGGTCTTCGAAGGCGCATAGACAAAAGAATGCGTTTAGGAAAGGCCATAAGCGGTACACGTCCGATGTTGGTTGAGGCAGTTGTCTTTAGTCTCAGGGTAACGTTGCTAGAGAGAGGATCTGGATAGGCTTACATAGTACCACATATTTTGTAATTTACTATTCACAAAATATACACTTTCAATACCTTGCAGTTTGCTCACGCATTTATTTAATTCCATCCACTGAATAATCTTAACAGGTTATGGGCCCAGGGCTGTAAATTGTAAGGTAGCAACGCGAAGTGAATAAAGTGTTAAAGAGTTGTGCTTAGTAAAGTAAGTGATAGTGCTAAAATGGAATCAGCAAGTGCGAAGATCGAGATGTTACGTGGCGAAGAAAATTGGCTCCAGTGGCGTTTTATTATGCGTACACTTTTGGAGGAAAATGACGACCTGATCAACGTGTGTGAAGGGAATCTGTGTCATCCAGGTAACAGTACAGAAAAGGAAATCGCCCGTGAAAGATTTTTGAAGGCAGATCGGTTAGCGAGGAAATTAATTGTGACCTCGGTAGGAAGAAAACCGTTGGATCTTCTTTTATGCTGCACAACAGCACATGAAATGTGGAAAAAATTAAACGCAGTATATGATATGAAGTCGAATGAGAATCTAAATATGGTCCAGAAGCAGTTCTTCAATTTTAAATGGGAGGAATCTGAAAATGTGTCCCACAACTTGTCGAAGTTGGAACTAATAGCAGCGAAGATGAAAGCCCTTGGAAGTGAAATTGCCGAGAAAATGCTGATAACACGCATTTTATCGGCGTTACCGAGTAAATTTGATCACTTTCACAGTGCATGGGATTCAATGGAAGAAGAAAAGATGACCCTAGACAGGCTTAGTACCAGACTGATGACAGAAGAAAGCAGATGGAAGAAAGACGACCAGGAAACATCGGTGGCGCTGGTAACAAAAAGTAATAATTGTAAAAGGGAACAGCAGAAGCGATCAAATAAAATTGAATACGAGAAACAAGGACGAAGCTGTTTCAACTGTGGAAAAGTTGGACATCTAAAAAGAGATTGTTTTAGATGCTATATATGTAAAAGGAAAGGCCACATCAGCAAAAATTGTTTCAAGAATAATAAAGGAAACAACAGTAGAGACAACCAGGAACCCAGAAATCAAAATCGTGATGACAACAGAATTAGCCTATTAGGAAGCACCTCAACGATACATGCGGCAAACCACGATGTTTGGATAATCGACTCAGGAGCTACGGATCACATGACAGGACGAAAAGAATGGTTCAGCGTTTTCGAAAAATTCGATAACACGGTGAAGATAGAGATCGGCGATGGTACATTCATGGAAGCATGCGGCAGAGGAAAAATCAAAGTAGAGACTTTTGTGGATGGCAAAGGGGTAGCATGTACAATGAACGATGTATTATATGTACCAGGTATGAAAAGAAATCTGTTTTCCATTAGATCTGTCGCAAGGAGGGGTATAGACTTCTGTATTTTAAAGGATGGGGAAAATTGTATATTTCTACAAAACAAGAAGGTAATAGCAAGAGGTTCGGTTATCGGAAATTTATATAAGGTCGATATGCGAGTTATCGTACCGTCAGTTTGCAATCTTAGCAATAGAGCGGAATCAAACGCGGATACGTTGCAATTCAATAGTAAGATCAAAGAAATTCATAGTGATGGAGGGAAAGAATTCAAAAATAAAGAGGTTAAAGAATTTTTAAGAAGTCAGGGAATTAGGCACACGGTTAACGTCCCATACATTCCTGAACAGAATGGCGTTGCAGAAAGAGAAAATAGAACAATAGTAGAGGCAGGCCGGTCAATGCTACATTCGAAACCAATTCTACCGTTGTTTTTATGGGCCGAAGCCATGAACACAGCAGTGCATGTCATAAATAAGACAGGGCCAACAGGACAAGACAATAAAACACCATATGAACTATGGTACGGGAAATCCCCAGATGTAGAAAAGTTTAGAGTTTTCGGTACTGAATGCTTTGCACACATACCTGCGGAAAAGAGAAGTAAACTTGACAAAAAGGCTAACAAAGGATATTTGGTAGGCTATTTAGATGACGGACGAGGGTATCGAATATACGTGCCGACCGTAAGAAATGTAATATTAAGCCGTGACGTAATATTTAAGCCCGAACTAGAAACAGCAAAATTCGTTAGTATAAATTTACCGAAAATTGTCGAGCGCGAAGATGTGTGTACGCAGAACGATAGAGCATGTACGTATGAAAGCGCAGTGAGTGAACATGAAAAACAACCTCATGTAACCAACGAGAATGTGAGACAATTGAGAGATAGAGACAAAATAAAACGAACCGATTTTTATGGTAGTCCAGTAACGTACGTAGCGGAAAAATTACCGGTGGATTTTAACGAAGCGATGAGATCCGAAAAGAAAGAATTATGGAAAGCGGCTATGAATGATGAAATGAAATCGCACCATGAAAATAAGACGTGGATCCTTGTAGAAAAACCAAAAGATCAAAAGATACTTAGCAATAGGTGGGTTTTAACGATAAAGCAAAATCCGGACAATTCGGAACGATATAAAGCGCGACTTGTGATTAAAGGGTGTTCACAGAAAGAAGGCATAGACTATAAGGAAACCTATAGTCCTGTTGCTCGGTTTGACACAATTAGATTAATGCTTAGTATGGCTGCCAAAAATAATTTACACCTTGGACAGTTTGACATTAAAACCGCATTTTTATATGGAAGTCTGAAAGAAGACATTTATATGAAACAACCTAAAGGTTTTGATGATGGTACAAATCGCGTTTGTAAATTGCTAAAAAGCCTATATGGCTTAAAGCAGTCTCCAAGATGTTGGACGGAACGTTTCACAAAATTTATTTCAGATTTAAAATTTTATCAGAGTAACGCAGATCCTTGCTTTTATATTTATAGAGAAGATGACAAATTAATGTTGATGACCATATACGTAGACGATGGACTGGTAGTAGCCTCAGACGAATCTCTAATCGATAAATTTTTTAACAATTTAAATAAAGAATTCAAAATTACGAGTTCGAAAGAAGTAAAGAGTTTTCTTGGACTTGAAATTAATAGACTAGAAGATGGTTCAATATTTATTCATCAGAGTAGGTATATCGAAAGCATATTAGAGAAATTTAATATGAATGAGGCAAACAGTGTTTCTACACCTATTGAAACTAATTGGAATGAAAGTAACATAGGCAATAATGATTGTAACGCACCATACAGAGAAGCTGTAGGAAACTTAATGTTTCTACAAACCGTAAGTAGGCCAGACATTAGCTTTGCAATAAATATAGCGTCGAGACATTTAGAAAATCCAAATAAGCATCAGTGGAAATTAGTCAAACGAATTTTACGCTACATAAAAGGGACCGCGGACATGGGACTCTTATATACAAAAGCAGGTAGTCTCGAAACCTTCAGCGATGCTGACTATGCAGGCGACAAAGACACAAGAAAGTCGACATCAGGCGTTGTATGTAAGTATGCGAATGCGGCCATTACATGGCAATGTAAGCGACAACAATGTATAGCTTTATCTACGACAGAAGCTGAGTATGTCAGTGCAGCCTCAGGAGCGAAAGAAATTATGTGGCTGAAGAAAATATTTCTTGAATGTAAAATAGATATCCTCAAGTATACGCTATATGTAGACAATACTAGTGCCGCGAAATTAATTAAGAATCCGGAATTCCATCAAAGAAGTAAGCATATTGGTGTAAGATATCATTTCTTGCGAGATTTATACAATAGAGGCGAAATTGATGTAACGTATGTAATAAGCGAAGAACAACTGGCAGATATATGTACAAAGGCGTTGCCAAAACCAAGATTTGACTATTTGAGACAGAAATTAGGTTTGAAAAATAAAAGAGATATTAAGAGGTAATTTTTGTAAAGATGTAGAGTTTTTAGGGAGGGTATCGAAGTGGTTATTACATGTAAAAAAAAAAAAAAAAAAAAAAAAAAGGAAAAAACTCTACATGATCTGTTAAGTCCTCTTGTAGTATTTTTTTAGTAATAAATTAATGTGAATAATAAAGAGAAAGGTATTGACGAAATTAAGCTTCGAATATTTACAAAGAGATAATTGTATAGACCGATGTAGAGTTTTAGGGAGGGTGTTGAAGTGATCGTCACTTCTGAGAAAACTCAACATCTGGTCTTCGGTTTCTCAACCGCCTAAGGTCTTCGAAGGCGCATAGACAAAAGAATGCGTTTAGGAAAGGCCATAAGCGGTACACGTCCGATGTTGGTTGAGGCAGTTGTCTTTAGTCTCAGGGTAACGTTGCTAGAGAGAGGATCTGGATAGGCTTACATAGTACCACATATTTTGTAATTTACTATTCACAAAATATACACTTTCAATACCTTGCAGTTTGCTCACGCATTTATTTAATTCCATCCACTGAATAATCTTAACACAAACAACTTGCCATATCTCGACATTCTGAGTCAAGAGAAAAAGGTGGTAGCGAAGAGAGTGAAAAATTGATTGACTCTCTTTCTTTCTTATTGGAAATTGGAAAGATTGTATTGGCTATTCGAAGGAGTATTCTACCGAACGTAGCAGAGCAAAATTTATGGAACACTTACTAGCCCGGTTGTTGGCTTACTTATAGGTTTTGTTGCGTGTACAGTTTGACGTTATAGAACTTTCGATGTTTCATTTTTCTTAAAACTACATAAAACACTTTCTATTAAAGTTTTCAACCTGCGTCACATAAATTCCATGGGTAACATAGAACAGATTAAACAAGTCGATGCACCGTTGTTGCAGTTGCTTTTCGAAGGCTGATAGTTAAAAAGAGATTTATCTTAAGGTAGAAATAACTGCCAACGCATTGCACGATAGTGCAACTAAAATCGCCAATATCAGTAGATGAAATGAAAGACGATGTTTACTTAAAGAATTTAATATTATTATTTTTGTTGTTTTTATTATTTGTAGAAAATCTTTAGAAATGGAATCAAACTTAATTAATTTTTCATTATTGCATTAAACGTAAAACTATGTTTTAATTGTACTTTCTAAGTATGTTGTTAAATAACGTATCAACGTGTTAATGTGTTTATAATAAATACAAAGCACTGATGTCGAGTTTGGAAGTGCGATTTAAAACAATTTATTTGATCAATTTTAATCCATGCGAAATAAACAAAGTTTTACTGGCGATGCATTAACTTAATAATAATTGGATCATTTTTCGAGTAAACGAATGCTAAAACAATTATTTTTTATGAGATAATTAAAATGGAAGCAATTGCTTTTGAATATCAGTTATTAAAATCACTTGTTTTTAAATGACATTTATGTTATTAATTTCTAGTTATATATTTATATTTCCGGTCGTTGACCGTCCGCATTTAATACAGAATTGAATTGTACGTCAATACTTTTTTAAAAATAATTTTGCGCCCATCAACGATTAGAAATTGTGCAAAACTCAAAGAAACTCGCTGCACGAATCAAAGCCATAAGCAAAGTTTGTCTGGCTTAAAAGAAATGGTTTCTTTATCATAATACCGTAAATACTTCTTCATCTTTATAAAATCGCAATTCCTAAATGGAACAAGAAATAGTGACGATAAATACGATAATCGTGATAATGTAATAGTATATAATGTTATATGTTATAAGGTAATACTATATGACGTTATACGTTATGACGTAGCAGTAAATAACGTCATATGTCATAAGCCAATAGTATATAACGTTACACGTTATAATGTAACACTATATAACGTTATACGTTATGATGTAACACTATATAACGTTATACGTTACAACGTAGTAGTATACAACGTTATATGTCATAAGCTAAGAGTATATAACGTTTTACGTTACAAAGTAATAGCGTACAACGTTATACGTTATAAGGTAATACTATATAACGTTATACGTTAAAAGGGACTACTATATAACGTTATACGTTATAGCGTAATAGTACATAACAATATACGTTATAAGGTAACACTACATAACGTCAAACGTTATAAGGTAATACTATATAACGTTATACGTTATAAGGTAATACTATAACACGTTATACATATAGCGAAATAGTATATAACGTTATACGTTGTAAGGTAATCCTCTACGACGCTATACGTTATAACGAAGTAGTATATAGCATTATACGTGATAAGCCAATACTCTATTACGTTATACGTTATAATGTAACACTCTATAACGTTATACGTTACAACGTAGTAGTATACAACGTTATACGTTATAAGGTAATAATATATGACGTTATACGTTATAACGTAATAGTATATAATGTTATATGTCATATGCTAGTAGTATATAACGTTATACGTTATGTAACACTATATAATGTTATACGTTATAAAGTAGTAGTACACAATGTTATACGTTATAAGGTAATACTATATGACGTTATACGTAATAACGTCAAAGTATATAACGTTATATGTTATAAGGTAACACTATATGGCGTTATACGTTATAAGGTAATAGTATATAACGTTATACGTTATAAGGTAACACTATATAACGTTATACGTTATAGCGTAATAGTACATAACAATATACGTCATAAGGTAACACTACATAACGTCAAACGTTATAAGGTAATAGTATATAACGTTATACGTTGTAAGGTAATCCTCTACGACGCTATACGTTATAACGAAGTAGTATATAGCATTATACGTTATAAGGTAATAGTATATAACGTTATACGTTATAATGTAACACTATATAACGTTATACGTTACAACGTAGTAGTATACAACGTTATACGTTATAAGGTAATAATATATGACGTTATACGTTATAACGTAATAGTATATAATGTTATATGTCATATGCTAGTAGTATATAACGTTATACGTTATGTAACACTATATAATGTTATACGTTATAAAGTAGTAGTCCACAATGTTATACGTTATAAGGTAATAATATATGACGTTATACGTTATAGCGTAATAGTATATAACGTTATACGTTATAAGTTAATACTATATGGCGTTAAACGTTATAACGTAGTAGTGTGCAACGCTATATGTCATAAGCTAATAGTATATAACGTTTTACGTTATAATGTATCACTATATAACGTTATACGTTACCGCGCAGTAGTATACAACGTTATACGTTATAAGGTAATACTATATGACGTTATACGTAATAACGTCAAAGTATATAACGTTATATGTTATAAGGTAACACTATATGGCGTTATACGTTATACCGTAATAGTATATAACGTTATACGTTATAAGGTAATACTATATAACGTTATACGTTATAGCGTAATAGTACATAACAATATACGTCATAAGGTAACACTACATAACGTCAAACGTTATAAGGTAATAGTATATAACGTTATACGTTGTAAGGTAATCCTCTACGACGCTATACGTTATAACGAAGTAGTATATAGCATTATACGTTATAAGCCAATACTCTATTACGTTATACGTTATAATGTAACACTCTATAACGTTATACGTTACAACGTAGTAGTATACAACGTTATACGTTATAAGGTAATAGTATATAACGTTATACGTTATAAGGTAATACTATATAACGTTATACGTTATAAGGTAATACTATATAACGTTATACGTTACAAGGTAATACTATGACACGTAATACGTTATAGCGTAATACTATATAACGTTATACGTTATATGGTAGTACTATATAACGTGATACGTTAAATGGTAATACTATATAACGTTATACGTTTTGGGGCAATATTATATAACGTTGTACGTTATTCGGTGGTACTATATAACGTTATACGTTATAGGGTAATAGTATATAACATTAAACGTTATAACGTAATACTATATAACGTTATACGTTATAAGGTAATAGTATGTAACGTTATATGTTATAAGGTAATAGTACATAACGTTATACGTTATTATGTAATACTATATAATGTTATACGTTATAAGGTAATCCTATATGACATTATACGTTATAAGGTAATACTATATGACGTTATACCTTATAGCGTAATAGTATATAACGTTATTCGTTGTGAGGTAATAGTATATAATAACGTTATACGTTATAGCGTAATAGTATATAACGTTACACGTTGTTACGTAATGCTACATAGCGTTATATGTCATTACGTAATGCTACATTACGTTTTACGTTATAAAGTGATGCTATATAACGTTATACGTTATAAGGTAATACTATATAACGTACGCCTGGTATTTTTGGCCAGTGAGGTCCGACCTACTGATGACATTCACAGTATTCTGACTACAAAGTACGCATTCAGCTCGGTATGAGCCTTAGTTGAAGTAATCGATTTTGTAATTTAATATTATTGAATAAAAATTTTTTACGACATACAATTATGTAGGAGGATAAAAAGGATATGTAAAATCTTGCCTGGCTTCGTTTTCAAGAAAATGAATTGTGAAGTTGCGTAAAGGGAATTTTATAATTGATATTCGCGAAAACAAAGCGGAAAATATCATTTTACATTTTCGATTTCATTTTCACCGCGCGCATGGAATCATCGCCCTTCGGTTTGCGTCATAATTTTCGGCACATGTGTTTCCGCATTCTTTCAAACGACATACGTATGTATAATTCTTTTACATTCTCTAATTCCGAATATCGAATACATATAACATTATCGGAAAATATAAACAATGCAATATATAAGTAAGTATGTATGGGAGAATGACACAACGTATGGTGACAATCGTTTAATGCTAAAAAAATACTTTCTTCATGTATGCGACCATAGCTTATTAACACTTAGTCAACTGCGCGCGCCAGAGGGAGCTATGCGCTTATCTGTTCACCGCGGCCGCACATGCCAACCTATACGTTGTCCATCGTACATTTTTTCAAGAGGATTAATACAAACCATCAAATTAAAAGTATGTATTAAAAGTATAAAAAGATATAGGTAAAATTAAAAACGTTAAACATGACTAAAGATAAATGACACGACTTTAATATGAAATTAAAAATATTTTTGTATATTATTTTGGATAAAAATATTTTGGATTTAAGCCGCTGGGGAGTGGAGCTTTTGTGTGTTCTTGTTTATGGTTGTTATTTTTGTCCTGAAAACTTGGCTGCAAAACAGGACGCTTCGGTAGTCTAATTTTTGTGTGCTGTGGGACTTTAGGGTGGGGCAGGATGAGTGGGAGAGGGAGGGGGATGTTAAATAGGTTTATTTAGAATATTTACAATATTTACACCTAGGTTACACGGTGGCAGAATTGGTTTTTGTCGAATTGGTGGATTTTCACTCATATTTTATTATGGGTTTGGTATCCACCAATATTTTTCTGTGTTTTTTCTGTGTTTGTCTTTAGTGTCTTTTAGGGGGAGGGCCATGTTGTACCACCACCTGGTGTCTGCGGTCTGTCCGTTTAAGTTTTCCTCGTAGAGTGTTGTCTTTATCTCTATTTTTCTTTTTATGTGGAAAATTATCGGGATATTATTTTGGTCTTGGAGGTAGTTTTTTTCGTCTGGGTATAGGAACGCTTCTGGGGGGATGTAGCCCGTTGTCATTATATTTTTGTAATATAGTTCGTTTGGGTATAAGCCGTTGAAGATTAGGCTGTTTTCTTTCATTTTTGACGCTTGTGCGACGTGATTTCTTGCTAGTTTTAGGATGTGACAGTCAATGCGGTGAATGTTGGCTAGGTCGAAAATTTTTTTATTTTTTATATATTTTTTGTGTCCGCTGTGTTCGGATCTGTAAGCATTCTGGCAAGCTCTAATGCATTTTCTTTCGAAAACGCGAATTCTCTCCATTAGCGATGCTGGTATGTTGTACCAGATTGGGCAGCCGTATGTTATAATTGGCCTAATTAGAGCTTGGTAGCATATTGTTTTTACATTGCTCTTGAGATGTTTGGAGTAAAATAGTCTTTTTGCTCTCCAGAATGCTTTATTGGCCTTGGCGAGTTGGATTCTATGTTTGTAGTTTAGTTTGTCATCTATATTTATACCTAGATACTTTATGCAGTTTTTGTGCGGTATGATTGCCCCTTCGGTTGCTTTTTCCTTTAATTGGAAATTTTTGCAGTGTTTTCTTTCTGCTGGGCCGATTTCACTAGTTTTGGGTTTGAACAGTATGCTTTCGCATTTGTTTGCGTTGATTCTTAGTTTCCATGTGTGGTAGTAATCGTTGATTTTGTCGAAGAGTTCTTGGAGATCTGTTTTTATTAACCACTGCGCTATCGTCGTCCGATATTGTAGTTAATGTCTAGTGGCGGTATTTATTGTCGAGCGCCGCCACAAATATTTCTAAATAAATAATCCTATACTGTTTTAATTTTATCTCATCAAATTCGAATTTCTTTATTTATTATTTGAATATATTGTATTTATATAAATATATAATCTGCGTAAATAAACAGTGCTTATAGTTTATTTTATACACGATAAAACTAAATATAGGTATATATAGTGAGTTGTATATTATTTTAAAATTATATAAAAGTTGACGAAAATTTATACAGCACGGATTATTTCTTTTTGACATGTCACTGCTTTGCTTCGATAATAGCACAACTCAAAAATGTAAACTTTAGAGGAGAGACGTTTTCAAATTTACAAAGAAATCTTCGTAAGTTATTTCAATAACATTAGAAGGCTGACTTAACATAAGATACGCTACTATTCGGTAAAGTAGTATAACCGTTTTAGCGCCACGCAGCGCGATGTTTGAATTCGCAACGCGCTCGGTTCCGAATATAGCTCGTTGCGAGTCGTATCACAGTTTCCTCTCGTAATTAATTTTTTTTTTTTTTTTAAATAATCGTAAACCACCTGCATAAACGAAAAAAAGATCGCGTCGATCGGTATTTCTCACAAATAAATGAACGAAGCGCTATCGCGCTGTATGGCACAATCAGACATGGATTTTTAAAAACAGCTAGCACTAAAACGGATAACCTACTTGTAGCGTCACAAAATAACTGAAGATGATCCAGTGCTGTTGTAAAATTAAGGTCAGATTGATAACGCCATAAGTAATACTTTTTCTCCTCTGACGACATGCTGATGCAATTACAAATATACCGTTTTACGTGATAAAAATAGAAATATTATATACATTTCGTATTGGATAAAAGCAAATTTGAAATTGTTTGAGTTCTACCAGTATCAAATCAAAACAACAATATATTGTTGAGGGTACGTTAGGTGCATTCCTAACTTAACACACTCTGTGAATTCCGCGGTCTCTTTTAATTTTTGAGATATACGATTTTAAAATAGGTATTATAAATATAATATTCTTAGAAAAAAGAATTTAGTCTCTATGACCTACTGTAAGGTAAATGCTTCGACTGGACAAGAGTGAAGCATTCAATTATAAGATTAGATTAGAAAGATATGTATAATTTTTGTAAATGACATATTTTTATTTTACAAGTCATTATTATAAAAAGTTCTTTATGATAAAAAAATATATTAAAAAAGATTTATTACTAGTTTTACTATTTGTTTTTATCATTTATCGCAGAAAGATGAACAGATTTTTTAAAATAATTTTGTTGAGGCTAAAAGTTAAATTAGGAACTGAATGGATAATGCCTTGAATAACTCAAAAACGTGATTAATTAAAATCTTAAAATTTAGACTTACATTATTGTAACTCTCATCTCGTTAAGTTATAGATACACTACAGATATTTATGCATTTATAAGAGGTTTAAATCTACGAAAATGTGGAGAATGTGCGTAATGTGTGAAAATATGCAAAATATCTTAAAAAAATGTGCTCGTTTCAATATTTTGAGAGTTAAACAAATATCTGTGCAGGTTTCATTTCTTTATATCCTTTCGTAAAAACACAAATTTGGATAAGCCTTGCAGTATAATTATAAATGATTGTATATGTTAAGCATCTTATTAGCATCTAATGTTTTTTAATCTCTGCACGTTCGTACAAGCAGAAATTCAACATGCTCACGGAATTCCACTTGAAGAAATCGATCGTTAGTTCGAGGAAAAATCAAACGAATAAATCGATAATTCATTACCGTGTCCCCAATCTCGATTAATGATGTTAGATTGCACTTCATAATCGTGGTAATGGTACACCTAAATTCGTGTTCGTCTCGTGCATACTGAACGTTACAGGTATGACAAATCTGCGTAAGTAAGCAGCACCTGGTGCCCTTTTTTACGAAAAACACAAATTATTGCAAATTAATTATTGGAAAAAGAAAAAACACGGGAAAGTTCAATAAATAAATGCGGTATGTTCGACTCGTTGGTTTATTTGCTAACATGAAGCCGAGAAATACATGCTTGTTAAGCGTATAAAACACAGAGTTATGACGGAACTGATACGACAATCTCCATATATAAACAATAAAATTTTCATTGTTGTATTTATTATTTCTGCGAATGATTTAAAACGATCGAAACTATATTGATAACCATTTTCATTCTACTTTTTCATTGAATACAGTAATACATTTCATCAGTAAAAATAAGAGATTTGATTAATGTCAATAATTATTCTCTTTAATGCGTTTATAAAACTTTCGATAAATCATTTTCTATCAATACAACAATTCATTTCCTTTCGCATCGTCAATCGGAGAATTACTTTCTGTGAAAGAATTAACAATTTGTCCAATGTTTATTGAACTTCATTAAGTATAAAATTGCGCTGGGTACAATTGGTGCTCAAAGAGGGTCGAAGTACCTACATCTAAACTGTAGCAGTTTATTTACAACAATGGCTGGCATTAGCTAACAGCAGGAGTAAAAATGAAGAAATAAAGATTTCTTAAATTGCTTGGCAAGGTAGATACAACTAAAGCTTTGTAAAATTGATAATAATTTGTAAGGAACTGTATACATACTTAGCCCACTGTCATAAATCGTGGGCAAACATAATTGACATAACTCACAAACAGGTATTCCTCAGTTTTATTGCTTAAGTACGGCTATACTTAAAAGTCTGGGCTAAAGTATTAGGGACCTTTCCAAACATTCCGAAACAAAGGCCCCGATGTCCTTTCATCTCCGACATATGTATTTATATATTTCTCGTGGGTGTATTGTTTTGTAAATTAATATTCGCATAAATAGTTCATCTAAAACTAATTATTAAATTTAAAAAACGTAAATTCTTTACGTCTATCGATATATATGAAATTGTATCATGTAATTAATTCCACAAAGAGGTATGAGAAGAAAATTGACTGAAACATTGTAACTTGATAACACCAATTTACGAAGGTGTGTTATGCACGATTCCAGAGGTTCTTCTCCTCTCGACGGAAAAATCAATCTTAATGGAATTCCGACGTGCCATTAACAATCTCAAACTTCAATGGACGGAAAATAATATTCAGTCGCGATTCTATTTTACCTCCCTTGAGTGACCTTGAGCAGCAAAGAAAGTGGCGTTATACACATCTATACAGATATATTTTACATATCCTCAAAATTTCATAACATTTTGAATTTCCGGGTTGACGATTTTTCTTCATAAATTCTTACATTATACAAAGATATGTAGTTATATGCAATTTAAATAGAAATTTTTTTTATCTACTAAATATTATAATGGCTCTTTACTTTCGATTTATATTTTTTGGATTTTATATGTTATTGAATACTGTATGCATTTTGTGGAGTTTTCCACCCTTTAATTTTTTGAAAATGTATAGATATTCGCAATGTAATTATAATAATTTTCAGAATACCTGAAATTAATCGTAGGTATTAATAATTTGATGAAATTAGCGCTTTTACGTTCTTCGGTTGAAATGAAAGCTATATCGAAACATAAAATATTCGTGGATGGCAACAGAATTAAAAATGGTAATTGATCAATGCCGAATATCGTTTATTAGTTTGCTCATAGAACATTCTTTACTGAAGACTCTATATAGTCACGAAACGTCCTTCGTTATTATATAAAAAAATAAATATCCAAAAAAGATAGCACACGTTTGCTGGTTTGATCATCGAGAATCACACTTACGACAGCAATATCGTCTTGAAAGTTCACATAACGAGTTACGAACTGATATAATCGTTGATTAGCTAAGCGAAGAATATCCTAAAGGGGATGACTAATGGGGATTTGAAGGTACACGACATTAAAAGTATATATCCAGGTATCCAGTAACCGTACGCTACAATGCGATACATTGTTCAAAAGACGGAACACGATGTGTTTAATAAAAGCAAATCGTAATCAACGTGCTGGTAGTTCTTAATGCCATCGTAAAAGCGCAGTCGGTGATATTTTTGTCATCCCGGGGGAGATATTTGCTGAAAATTTCATCTCTCTTACCCCTGTTTTATATCATTTCCGCCAAAAGTTTTTTACCATTTCTGTCAGATTTTTTTGTTTCAGTGTTTTGATCAAAGACCCGGTAAAATGCGTGTTTAGTTCCTTTGAAGGACGAAATTCTTTATCTTTCATCGAAAGTGAACGACCATCACCATCCCTTGATATCCATAAATGGTAAATCATCCGAAATCATTCATCAATCATCAGGATCAGGAGTTTCGATCATTCGAAATCGCGAATATCGCACGATTAACGAATCTCGTCGAAAGTGAAATATATGAACTCGAGTCCCGAACGTTCGTAACCTATGGTGCTAACCACTGCGCTGCTGTCACGTAATTTCAAATGATAATCAAAGATTCAGTAAAAAATTGGGTTTATTGGTAACAGTTATGTTTTTTATTACAAGAAACCACAAGAAGAACTGTGTGAACCCGTCTCGTACCATCAAGGAGGAAAGCTCGGTGTGGGTGTGCCCTTTTGAACTTAGAACGCGGATTCGTTGTCCATATTTTTCGGTAGAAAAGTGAAGGTAATGATCCGCGATGCCCATTGGTTAATAAATGAAACTGTAAAGACAAAGAGGAGCCGATGCGGCTCGTGGGCATCCTTGTTCATGAGAAAGGCCTATTATCTCTCCAGACACCCGCTTTCTCCGTAAACCGAAAATGTTTATGTGAAGAGAAATGAAACTGAACAGATTCGGTTCAGGGTACCTCCTTAGCCTTGTGGCGGGTTAGTGTGACAATGTTTAGGTCTTGGCGCCATGACCATGGGGAACCTCGCAAGGACCATCGCATCTGGCGTAACACACGACAGACAAAAATTCGATCCGTGACATTCCCCCCTACCTGGATTGAACTTGGTCCCGCAAGTTTTCTTCAAAAGACTTTTATGGAATCGGACTCGGCGTGGCTTGAAAATCACAGCTGATTCTTCTTCTCCTTCGAGGTGGTAGATGTTGGATGTTGCGACCGGGACGCTCAGTGCTGGTGGGGATGTAGCATTGTGCCTGTTGATATCGGTTTCATTTCGGCAGCAAAATAAATTAATACATAAACTGTTCGGTATACATTTTTTGATGCACTTAAATACTCCTATCTTGTTTAATCCGTATAAACCTAGCATGCTTAACGCTATGTATCCTAATATCTGGAGCGTGGTTAGCCCCCAACACCGTATTTTTTGCTGATTGCGCGTGAGTTTATTGTCGATTTATGTAATTCTATCATGCTTATTTGCTCGTGTATGTCGCTGGTGTCTAATCCTATAATAATATTGGCAGTATCGCTATACCAATATCCCTTTTTTATGTTTTCTATGAATACAGAGTTTTCTTCTAGTGGTTCCGCAGATTTCGTAATAAGGGGTTTTGACAGAGTGGATTCTGTATGGTCCTTATGGATTAATACAAAATCTCCTTCTTTAAATACCGTTTGAGTTCGAACTATCTTTCTTTTCTGGTCTCGAGGGTATCCTTTCTTGCTGTTTATTAATGTTTCTATCGCGATTTCTAAATATCTATATAATTGTTTTTGCCACAGTGAAAACATATCATTGTAAGTTAAAATCGAAGTTTTCGCGATTGCTGATGGTATGTTTGCGTTTCTACCGAATGTTAGTTTAAAAGGTGAAAATCCGGTACCTTCGTGTACGGCTGTGTTATAACCCAAACATATGAAGTTTAATATCTCATCCCATTCTTTATCATTATTATCATGCAGACTTGTAGGGATTAAATCCTTCACTACGCCATGTGTTCTTTCTGGAGATCGAGATTATATCTTATTATTTCTTATGCCAGCTTAGTACAGTTGAGAACACATATGATACATTTCTATTTTTGCTTATAAAGATACATTTACATACATTTAAATGCGAAATGGCTGTAAATTTTCTGTATTCTCGATGTGTTATAATACTTTATTAACAAGTACACTTTCTTTTGCTTTAGGATCATGCGGAATTGAACGCACATTTAGACAATCACTCAATTCACTATTCTTCATTTGATCTAACTGATTTATTTTTGCCATTGTCTCCGCAATATTGTTTTGATACTATTTAGTAAATTATATAATAATTATATGTAATTTTAACTTAATCATACAGAATTTAGAAACATAAATATGTGTATACTGGATAAAGATGAGCTACTGTCTTTATCAGATTTAGCCCTTGATAGTTTCTCCTTTAGCGTTAAATGTTTTTGTCTTTGATCTTTTTCTTGCGGTAGCTATTTTTAAATAGAGAAGATTACAAGCGAAGCATAAAGAATGAAAGTACAATAAGAGAAAAAGTAAGCTATGACTTTTATGATTAGAAATATATATGTATAATACAGTTTCATTTTACTAACAATAAGGGGAATAAAACAAGGAACAATTAGTTAGATTACTAAAAAATAAGTTAACTTTATTCAGGTAAGAGAAGATACATGATTCAGATTAATGTTTAATTAAGTAACAGTTAAAATAAAAGAAAAGTCAAAAATATACAGAAAAAATGTATTTGATTAGATTAATAATATGTTTCTATTTGCATATTATCACACATTTTAATGTTACGTTTTAATGTTTTAATATTTGTTAAAAATTATTATTATTTCTACATAATTACACATATATATATATATATATATATATATATATATGTCGGAGATGAAAGGACACCGGGTCCCCCCCGTTGGAATTATTTGGAAAAGCTTCAATACTGTAGCATTTACGAAATAACCCAGACACAGTCATTCGAAACTTGAGACAATGAGTTTAGGCTCGAGGCGACAACCGGTCGCCGAGCGTAGCCACGGTCACGGGATGAACGTTTCACCTAACAGAGATATAAAGTAACATAGCTTTCCTTTAAAGAATTGGCAGTACAGACACTTGACAATAATACATTCCAACAGCCCCGCAGCTCGACACACACAGACCCCATTCTTTGGGCCAGATGATCGCCAGATGCCGATGCATCGTTTACAGTTTATGTTCAGATAACCTGAGGAACCGTTACAAATCTTAGGACTTAGTTAACTAAAGTCCTTCAGATTGACAAACAGTCTTTATTCTATCAGCCTGTAAATCTGTCACCTATTGCGGGAAGTTATGGGAAAGCCTGATTTGGTCACGTACGACGTTGCCTGCTAGGAACTCTCTCTCTAGGGCGGCTAGCATCCTTTTCTAACCGCCAACATAGAAATTGACCAATTAACAGCAGCGCCTATTTCCCTCACCCTCCGAGTGGAGGCTTTCTTTGACGAATCCGATGATCTCGTGCCCTTAGGCACACCCCGTCATAGTTTTCCTCTGCAGCGTCGTCGCGACGGAAAGTCATTCTTTTCTGGCAATCCGATTAGCTAAGAGTCAATCAAGCGTTCCTAGTATCACGAGTCCGACTTAGACTTTGAAGCAAAGTATATTCGTCATCCCGTTGACCGTGGATTCGCTATATCGAACTTAGGGCCATTGTCATTAGCGTCCAGCTACCGCGTCCGTTTGTCAATCTTGTATCAGCCATACTTGTGTAATAAATATCTGTGCGACAACCATGAACAACACTGGTGAAGATTCATTATACGCCCCTAACGTCAACCCGACATCAGAAGTGGGATCACCACCGTCTACAATTAAGGAGCAGCTTCTGGCCATCGTGAGTCAATTGAAAGAGCAAGAGGCGGGTGCGGAACCTAAGGAAGTATCACCACCGTTCTTCATCACCTGAGTCTGCGCGACGAACGTGTCGAGAAACTAGCGCTTACGAGCGACATCAAGACTCTGGACCAATTTTTGACGGAAATGAATGCTTTCCACTACGCGAAGAAGAGGCTGGCGCCTTCGTCAGGAAATCCATCAACGGGCCCCGAAGTTAAACGGCAGAAGCTACCTGACCCCCGGATCAAGTGTCGTCACTGTGGTATTCCCGGGCATAAGATAGCGGAGTGTCGTACGAGAATGAGAACCGAGAGACAGGAGACTGCACGACGCCAGGAGAAAAGCCGACCGGCTGGATCGCCCAAGGTGTCATGCTTCAAGTGTCGCGGAGAGGGCCACATCGCACCCAACTGCCCGCTGCTGCAGAAAACAAATCGCAACCCTGATAACGAACGTCGAGTCAACTCCTGCGTGGTGGAGTCTTCAACTGGTAAATTGGGCCATCTGGGTGAGTCGTTCTCGTTTTATTTCGATTCTGGAGCCGAATGTTCGCTAATCAAAGAGTCCGTAGCCTCGAAGTTTTCCGGCAAAAGAACGACCTACGTAGTAGTAATGCGAGGGATAGGAAATCACCGTATTAATTGCACGTCTCAAATTGCATCCATAGTACGTATTAATGGTTTTGCGTTGGAGATAATTTTTCACATCCTTGCCGACGGCTATCTAAATTACGACATCATGATAGGCCGCGAAATTTTGAGCCAAGGTTTTAACGTAAATATTACCCAAGATAGCCTCAGTATTTGCAGGGCAAAAGCTGCCAATGTTTACAATATAACCGCCGAAAGTAAAATCGATATTAATGGGGTCGACACCGAGGTGCTCGGTAAAGATAAAGACCGATTGATCTCCATCCTCGGAGAATTTAAGGGTTCGTTTATTACGGGTTTCCCGCGTGCACGTGTAAATACGGGACAGTTAGGGATACGTTTGATTGATCCTAATATCACCGTACAAAGAAGCCCCCACAGGCTTAGCGAGGCAGAGCGAAGCATAGTGCGCGAACGAATAAGCGAATTAATTAAGGCAGAATGTAATTTTCACAGGTAATGAAACCGTTGTACGCACTTACTTCCGGTATTAAAAACCTAACTTGGACAGATAGACACGAAACCATAAGGCAAAAAATAATTTCCATCCTGACCAACGAGCCGGTGTTAATGATATTTGACCCGAATTACCCGATAGAATTACATACTGACGCTAGTTCGGACGGATACGGCGCTATTTTAATCCACAAAATCGACGGCAGAAACCGAGTAATAGAATATTACAGTAAGAGAACGAGCCCCGCGGAATCCAAATATCATTCATATGAACTAGAGACCCTGGCAGTTGTAAACGCCGTTAAACATTTTCGCCACTATCTACACGGACGGGAATTTCTCGTTGTCACTGATTGTAATTCGTTAAAAGCAGCTCGTAATAAAGTAAGTCTAAGTGACAGGGTTCATAGGTGGTGAGCTTACTTGCAAACTTTCACTTTCGACATTATGTACCGAGAGGGCGGACGGATGGCCCACGTAGATTTCTTCTCGCGTAATCCGGTGGACACCGACCGCGCCCCCACCAACAAGATCGAAGAAAAGAAAATTAATCTGGCCGAAATCTCGGAAGATTGGCTACTAGCGGAACAACGTCGCGACCCTCAAATTTCTGAAATCGTCAACAAACTGCGAAACGACGAGCTTGCGGAAGACATTGCGAGTACGTATGAGTTACGATCCGGTACCCTTTACCGTAAAATACAAAGGAGAGGCAAGACCCTCTGCCTGCCCATCGTACCAAGAGGGTTTAGGTGGTCCGTCATTAACCACATACACCAGTCAATTATGCACTTAGGTTGGGATAAAACGCTCGAGAAACTGTACGAGTATTACTGGTTCGAAGGGATGGCGAAATATGTTCGCAAATTCGTAGAGAACTGTCATGCTTGTCAGATTTCTAAGGCGAATTCAGGCAAAGTGCAAGTTGAATTACATCCCATACCTAAGACCAGCATACCTTGGCATACCATTCACGTAGACATAACGGGAAAGCTGAGCGGCAAGAACGACTCGAAAGAATACGTCATTGTCCTGATCGATGCCTTTACCAAATTTGTATACTTACACCACACTCGTAAAATAGACTCACTTAGCACCGTTAAGGCACTTAAGTCCGCCATATTTCTATTCGGCAGTCCCTCTCGGATAATAGCAGATCAAGGGCGATGTTTTACCGGCAAAGAATTTCAAGATTTTTGTAAGGATAGACAAATTAAACTCCACCTAATAGCAACCGGTGCTAGTAGAGCGAATGGACAAGTAGAGCGTACTATGGGTACATTAAAGAATATGTTTACAACAGTAGAAACGACCGGGCGATCATGGCAAGACGCGATCGGCGAAATACAGTTAGCTTTAAATTGCACCACTCATCGTGTGACTAAATCGAGTCCGCTAGAATTATTAATTGGTAAAACAGCGAGACCCTACGGGTTACTACTATCTGAAAATACCGAAGAAAAGGAAATAGATATCTGCAACGTAAGACAACAGGCCATACGAAATATGGAAGATAGCGCTAAGTATGATAAGGAAAGATTCGATAAAACGAAAGCCAAAGTAGTTAAATTCAATCTCGGTGACTTTGTACTAAAGAAAGACGAGGAAAGGAACCAAACGAAACTAGATCCGAAATTTAGCGGTCCATTTGTGATAGCGGAAATTTTGGAAGGAGATAGGTACATTTTAAAAACACTAGACGGCAAACGGTCATATAAATACAGCCATGATAGGTTAAAGAAAATGCCAGATAGTCGCGTTCCTATTGAGTTGGACGTCTGCGGTGATGACGAGAACAGTGACCATGACGATGCGAGTACCTCGGTCCCAGAGGATCATGCTGACCACAGCACTTAGCAGAAAGAGTTTGCATATGCCAGTGTGGCGATATGGCAAAGGACAATGTCTTCATACATGTCCAGTGCGGTAATCAGGTGTCGGATCGAACATAGTGGCTCACATACGCCTTACGGGGGGCATACGGCCCAAACAAAGTAAGTGCGGGATCAACACACCGTTACCGAATTCGATTCAAGTATCATGGAAATAACATCTAACGTAGTGTGGCGATATGGCAAAGGACAATGTCTTCATACATGTCCAGTGCGGTAATCAGGTGTCGGATCGAACATAGCGGCACACACACGCTTACGGGGGGCATACGGCCCAAACAAAGTAAGTGTGGGATCAACACACCGTTACCGAATTCAATTCAAGTATCGTTAACACTACGGAGATAACATCTAACATAGTGTTTGAACAAAAGCTCAGTGTGGTATCATGATCCAGAGAACTGAGGGTCGTCCAGGTGCGAGATCGAGAATGGTCCATCATGTCATTACGCCCAGACTGATGATTCACAAAATGCGACTAGCACTTCGAATATCAATCGTAACGTTACGGATTTCCACTCTCTTTTAACTCTTTCTTTATCAAACGTCCGACCAGAATTTTTGCTGTCAAACTGGACCCTTGACCTATTTTGACACTTAACTAAATTGTAAATAACGACAGTTATATCGAATCTAACATTGGGGAAACCCAATATTCTAGATACACCCGAGGACGTGTGATAGTCAGGATGGCCGTGTCGGAGATGAAAGGACACCGGGTCCCCCCCGTTGGAATTATTTGGAAAAGCTTCAATACTGTAGCATTTACGAAATAACCCAGACACAGTCATTCGAAACTTGAGACAATGAGTTTAGGCTCGAGGCGACAACCGGTCGCCGAGCGTAGCCACGGTCACGGGATGAACGTTTCACCTAACAGAGATATAAAGTAACATAGCTTTCCTTTAAAGAATTGGCAGTACAGACACTTGACAATAATACATTCCAACAGCCCCGCAGCTCGACACACACAGACCCCATTCTTTGGGCCAGATGATCGCCAGATGCCGATGCATCGTTTACAGTTTATGTTCAGATAACCTGAGGAACCGTTACAAATCTTAGGACTTAGTTAACTAAAGTCCTTCAGATTGACAAACAGTCTTTATTCTATCAGCCTGTAAATCTGTCACCTATTGCGGGAAGTTATGGGAAAGCCTGATTTGGTCACGTACGACGTTGCCTGCTAGGAACTCTCTCTCTAGGGCGGCTAGCATCCTTTTCTAACCGCCAACATAGAAATTGACCAATTAACAGCAGCGCCTATTTCCCTCACCCTCCGAGTGGAGGCTTTCTTTGACGAATCCGATGATCTCGTGCCCTTAGGCACACCCCGTCATAGTTTTCCTCTGCAGCGTCGTCGCGACGGAAAGTCATTCTTTTCTGGCAATCCGATTAGCTAAGAGTCAATCAAGCGTTCCTAGTATCACGAGTCCGACTTAGACTTTGAAGCAAAGTATATTCGTCATCCCGTTGACCGTGGATTCGCTATATCGAACTTAGGGCCATTGTCATTAGCGTCCAGCTACCGCGTCCGTTTGTCAATCTTGTATCAGCCATACTTGTGTAATAAATATCTGTGCGACAACCATGAACAACACTGGTGAAGATTCATTATACGCCCCTAACGTCAACCCGACATATATATATATATATATATATTATACAATATTGCATGCATTAAGCAGAAGCTATACGAACTACAGCTTTAACTTCTTCCCGGCAAATTATGCATTTCAGAAAAGCAGGGGCGCAATAATTACATGTTGCGAGATGTCCGCAAGGTAGGAATGCAATTGTTGCTTCTCGTCTCATGCAAACTTTACACGATCGAGCATCCTCCAATTCCTGATTTTCTTGTTCCAGAGCAGCTAAAATAGTAAACAGTATATTTAAATATAATATATAATACAAATTTATTATACGTATACGGATTTCATACAAATTAAAGAAAAAATGATCTATCTGTGTTTTTATTTTCACTACTTACCACATTTCTCAACGAGAGTCATCTCGTCAGTTTCATTTTCATCATGGGATCTCTCATGATTGCCAACTGTAGTTTCTATTCGTGCCTGTAATAAATATAATGTACATAAGTATATATTGGAATTGTTAATTATACATATGGTTCAGGGTGTAAGTTTTTCTACTTACTTCTGTAGGAGTTTCGTAAAAGTCTTGGCCTGTTACATTCTTAATATATTCCAAACCCCGTGCTTTGATTGTATAACAACATCCAGGAGACGAAATTGCATGTCGATTCCACGGGTCTTCTCCTGGACTCCAATTGTCCATAGCAATTCCACAATGGTGACAGACAACCGTATCATTTACTCCGTTGAAGTAGAAGCCTGCATCGGCTAATTCTTCACTTTTTGTATATGTATTAGGCCATGTTGCGAATGTGCCTAATCTGGATTCGTAAGTATCATATTTCGAATTTGCTTCTTTGCTGACTGTTCTTGATCCCAAGCGGCTCTGTCTTTTCATTGGCACATTGCCGCAATTTTGATTGCGGACGAATCCGCACTCTGGTGAATATGCCTTGTGAATTTGCATGGGAGTATTAGGCTCTAAACGGTAATTTAACTTCACTTGACACACGAAACATTTGATTGTATTCGATGTGCCCGTATAAAAGAATCCTGCTGCTGCAAGGGGAATGGCAACATATACAGGCCAGTTTCGAAAAGTCAAGAGTCTTGCTGTTTCGAAACGAAGATCACATCGTTCTTGAATGCCACGCGACGTCGATGGAACCGACGACATTGGATTAATCGTTTGCATCGGCAACATTTCTGATACTGACGACGTCGTACGAATGAACCACACGAACTATTCCACTCTTACAGTAATACTGAACCTTGAATCTTAAACCTTGCTGCTAGGACGTGCCTATTTTATACAGTGATCCCTTCATCCCACTATAGGGCACTGTGCAAAGTGCGCAAGTTGTCGACCAATCAAATGTCACTGATGCTCCACCCCTTACCGTACCGCAATGTACCGTACTATAGTAGTAGTAGAAGAGTAGAAGGAAAATATCTGTGCTAAAAATTATTAATCATCGCGGAACATGATAAAATTATTTTTACAAATAAGTATACAATTTTTTCAACGTGTGAAACATCTCACACAGGGTTTCTGCAGGAAAATTCAATAGTTTGTAAGAATTTATTAATTTATTTTGAGATAAAGTTCTCTCGCGATGCGAATAATAAGACGCCGTAGCATTATGTTATATTATATTTTATCTATCATATCATGTCACTTGTCACTGTGCTAGACGACACCAAAACAGATCAACTTGAAAACCTTGCCAACGATATACACAAGATTGAAAACCACAATGAAAAAAACGAAATATTAGTCTCCCTAGTAATTGAAACTGAATCTACCATATCGGAACTCCATGTTATCATCGACGAAATTTTTAACACTGTCACGTTAGGAAAACAAGGAATCATAAATCCACAAGTTGTAGAACCTGAACAACTCTTAAAAACACTTGACCAAATAACGAGACAAAACATTATGACTAATCATATCGAACCTTCAGCTCAAAATTTTCAACTAATTCTAGATCTAAGTAAACTAAAAATATATATACAATAACTGTGCCGGTATTGGAAAAGAATGAATGGAAAATAACTAAAATTTATCCGATACCTTCCAAACAAAACTCTGTATTCATTGCGCCTGTAATAGAAACTGACTTGATATTAACCAACTCGGAACAATACATCTTTGCCGATAGTCACTACTTAGACAAATATTGTAAACGAACAGCAATCATCCACATTTGTAAAAGAACTCAACCGAGCCGACCTCCATTAAATTACCAGAGATTCATTTGCCTACTTTTGATGGCACCATCGAGAATTCGTATTTCTTTTACGACCCTTTCTCGTCTACGATAGATCGGAATAAACAATTAACACCGATACAAAAATTCCACTATTTCCGATCATCCTTGACTGGACAGGCCGCGCGAAGCATTCAATCGTTAGACGTAACCACTTTTGAGGAATCCAGGAAACTCACCCATCCTCCGCAAATAATCCCTCCAATTGGCTGTCCGCATAGTGGGTGGGCGCGTAACCCTATACAAAAAGCCAACTTGTTTGCAAGTCACCTAACTAATGTCTGAAGTAACGGAATACTTGCACTCTCCTTTCCAGATGTCTCCTCCTATTGAACCTTTCTCATCTCTGGAAGTTATAGAACTAATCCGTCGTCTAAACTCCAGGAAAGCATCGGGACATGATCAGATAAGTAAGAAAGCTATCAAGGAGCTTCTCATAAAAGGGATTGCTCTCATTACCTCTATTTTTAATGCAATTCGTCGCCTTGAATACTATCCTAATCTTGGAAAATATCAGGAATTACTCTTATCCCTAAACTTGGAAAACCTCACAATCTGCTTACTAAAAGGCATCACTGCTTTCCCCACTCCGTAGCAAGATCCTTTAAACGAAGTCTACTCTTTATTCTTCTTCCCATTTGCGATCAGACGCGCGCAACCGCGAAGTTAAGGCACGACTCTGCGACTACAAAATATATGGAACACATGCATATATATGTATACGTGCTATGCACGCGTGCGAAATAGTCGTGCGCGACTGAACGTCATTTTGCTGATAGAACATCAGGAGTTCTTATTGAACATTTTTTATTTATTTATTTCTTTATCTAATGTATAGCACTATTAACTTATAATAATAATAATATATCTGTATAATATTGTATGCAATATATAACGCTATATAGGATGAAACTGTAGAAACGTTATCTACCCTCGGATTTCTATGACTTTTGGATATGTTGTAGAAATACTTTGAACAACTTTTACCTATTTACTATACTATATATAAGGAGTGAACTTGTTTAATTTTCAATATATTGTTAAGAAACTACCGGCACGATTATATTATATTTCTGCCTACGATTATTCATCCGTGACAGCGTATGCGTCGGTCTGGTTGCCAGTCGTCGGTCACTTATCTTCTGTGTATTAACATTTATTTAATTATTTCATATTTGAACCCCATACATTGATGATATTCACTTTTAATCGAGTTATAAGTTACCAGTTATAACAGACTCTTGCAGCCTCGCATGTTACGTTGTGCACGAAGCCTTTAAACCCGCCCGACCCTCGTTTTCAAAGAGAAGATAAGTGACCGGTAATCGGTAACCACTAACTAAAACTAACACATACGCTGTCACAGTTGCAGAACTGCGAATGCAGAATTCACTGTAGTGATATCGATAGTTTTTCGCGAATATCCCGAAAAGTAAGCGAATTCACTTCTTATATAGGAAATGGTTATTTGAAATATCGATTTCTACAACATATTCGAAAACATCGAAATCATGGAGTAATTAACGTTTCTGTAATTCCACCTACCAAATCGTATTCTCTTCAACGCTATTCAATTTTTATGCGAAAGATTTTTCCATGAAGTAAGTCATTTTGTAATGATGTTTGAGATGATGAAGTTAGATGCTTCATTCTATTTAGCGTAGATTATCATATATTCAAAGAAATACCTTTCTGTTTGTTCTTTAATATGGCATTACTTAGTTTTGATCTAACTGGGAAATGTAAACATTTTCTAATGTAATTTCAATATAAGAGCCAATGGAACTTTAAGATCATTTTCGAAAAGAACGATCCATTTGCGATCCATGGTTCCTTGCAGATATTACGTGACCCATTAGATATTCATTACACGATGAATACAAAAAATTTGGCTTTGAAATTCTATTATACGGTATCTTTCTTTAATAAATTTCCACCGATCTGAAGGTGTAGGATTAGCTACCAAAGTCATGAGATATAATTCTTGAATACCCTGAACAACCAATAACCCTATAACCAAACTGCACAACATTTAATAACTTTTCTTTAATGCAATATAATTGTAATACCTTCTTACTCTTCTCATTTCCTATACTCTGTTGCTTTTGACGACATATCTTTTGTTTATCAGTTTATAACCTTAATCGAAGATAATTAAAATTAAGAATTATCGATACCTAATGAATTACACAAAAACATGTTACGAAAATCAACGTAATCACATCGAATATGTATTTACAATAACGACAACGATAAAAATTCAGGACGTCGATAAACTGGGAATGTAGTTGGATTTCACTTTTGGAGGAAGGACTTTCCATAATGTATCACTGGGTCAAGGTCAGGAACCCATAGCGGAAGAAGCCATAGAACTTTCGACGAACGAAGGACATTGGGTAATTTTGCAAAATGTCCATTTGGTGAAGAAATGGTTGCCTATATTAGAAAAAAAGATGGAACAATGCTCGGAGAATCCACACGATGATTATCGATTGTTCATTAGTGCGGAACCCAGTCCTGATCCTCATGAATCAATAATACCTCAGGTTATAAACAATTGTGTAATTTGAAAAAGCAAAAGACAATATGCAGGTTTAATGAAGCTTACGTATTCTTTACTCCTTTTTCTGCCCTTCCTTCTTTTTTATTTGTGTTTTTACTTATTCCTTCGTATACAAATTACATTCGTACTCGAATGATTCACGAAAATCAGTAAATGGAATACAAATACAGTTATCAGTTTGCTCTGTAGTTGCTGTTTTGACCTATATGTGATGGAATCCAGCAAAATTCTAAATTACTATTGTATTATTTGCGGCCTTTTGTTATAGTTCTGTTAATTCTTATAATTCTATTAATTTGCGTATTATTATTAAAGAGGACCTTGACCAGGGAAATATTGCACAAAAATGTAGCTCGATCCCTGATAGGAGGCAGTTTTGAGTATGCTAATAAAATGATCTTTTTCGTTAAAAATATTTTTCTGTAATCAATACGTGAACGTAAACTTCACAGTAGTTAGGACCTTTATACACTTTTTTAATACATGATGTAAATGAGGTATAAAAGCCATTGTATAAACAAAATTTATACCTAATAGTCGAGTGGAGTCAATAGATTTAATGAAGTGCTCCTTGATTTTGATTTCAATTTAGCTAGTATTAACATTAACTCTTTATGAGGAATTTTTAGAGCTGAATAAAAAAAAAAGTAGTTTAATTGCTAACTTTTATATTACCAACTTAAAGGGCCAAGTGGACTTTTATCTATACTTTCTTATTAAATTAAAATTATAAAAAGATAAAGAAGTAAATAATCTTGCAAATGTAAATCAAATTCATTTCTTACGTGTATTATATAACAGAAAATAATAATATAATAAAAATGGCCAGTTTATGCAAAACATTATATTCTGTTGCCAGAAAATACTTATATATTCGTACAAATGCATCATATAGTTTTAAGACTATATCCATTGAGAAAGAAAGAAACAATTGGAAACATTTAATAATGCTACCAATTTTATACAATAATATAATTTTATATAATAACATATTATTGAATTCAAATATTTCTTTTATGATTAATTACTATATTTTCGATGTTTATTTTTCCAAAAATCAAATGATTATTGACAGTTTATGTACTATTTATGACTTATTATACATATACATACCTATAAAGATATTAGTTATAATATATTATACGTTAGACGAATATATTTGTCAAAATGAAAAAATTTAAACATTGATAATTATGTAAAAGGTTAGTTGTATAAATACTGTTGTATAATTAATAAATAAGTAATGTTGGATAATTGTATCAAAGTATTTATAATTGATAAGGGTATAATTAGGTAATTACCAATTATGTAAATAATTAATTTTCATAGTACAATTTGCTAATTGGATAATTACATAATAAAGTTTGTTCGTAATACAATTCGTAGAGCAATTCATGTGTTTAATTATATTATACGATGCTTACCATATCACAGAGCAGAAATCCATGCCATATCCTTGCTTTGCATTTTTATAAATGTTTCTAGGTGATTTCGCAGTAGCTTAACTTCTTTTTATATGTAAAAACTGTTTTTCAAGAGATAGAGCTTCTGGAGCAACCTCGGTCAATCTTTCGAAGCTAAAGCAGAACCGCTCATTTACATGAACCCTGCTTATTTTCATCTAAGTGAAATTCTCTGATTATGTTCTACGAAACATCTGCATCAACAGTTTCTTCTCTTACATAATCAGTAATATTTATCTATTTATGTATTCTTACTTTATAGTATTTCATTTTATTACATGTTTTCTTACAGCATCTCTTAATTGTAGAAAAAAGGTATAAAAAATAAATATGTACTACATAGATCTATCTATCATTTCCCTTTCATATGATAGTTCTTCCATCATTTTATGTATTTTCAGGGAGTTAGCTTTACGATAGTTACTTTTATTGATTTAATTTTATAGCTGTTAATAATAATATTTATAAAAATGTATTTAATAATTAAAGTGATTAAATGAACTGTTAAATTAATGATACAAGAATGAGATAAACTGTGTATAAACGGATATATTTCTTCTATTATATGGGAATACGTGATATTCTGTTGAAAGGTATAAAAAGCTCACTTACAATTCACTCGACTATCGTGGATTAAGATTTAGGATATTGCGCAGGAAATCAACAGATTCAATTACTAGATTGAAAAACTTGATTTCCTGATTTATCTGATACTTGCTTCGATAAAATGAAATCGATCGATTAAGAAATTTAAGATACCCAGATACCTACTACGTCATTTATATTAATACTATATTACTTATTTAATTACATCTTTATAAAAAACTAAAAGAATCATGTTTCATATGTTTACTTTGAAATTACGTTTCTTCGCCTGAAATATTTCGAAA
This sequence comes from Bombus pascuorum, assembly GCF_905332965.1. Lineage (NCBI taxonomy): Eukaryota > Metazoa > Arthropoda > Insecta > Hymenoptera > Apidae > Bombus > Bombus pascuorum. The sequence continues at coordinate 4,054,612 of NC_083503.1, forward strand.
ATATTTAACATTATTATTTACATTATATAATTATTCTTATCATTATATAAAAATTATTACGGTACAGTCAAAACGTCGCTTCTAAGAATCCTATACCCTATGAATAACATTGTCTTAAAACTTGTAATAAGAACGTTTAATATAAGTTTCATCTTGTCTTGCCCTAGATATCTTACTAAAATCCAGCGAGATGTTCCTCAGGTGATTTTGGTATAGGATGTGTAGGGTGCCAGAATAATACTCGGTGGTGTTCAACTGTATATTTATCAACAATCTTCGCTTTTCGACTCTTTCGTATAATTCTCGATTCCTAGTGACCATTCTTCCTTCTGGGAAAACAATTCAACTGTTTTCTTGATCCGATTCGTTTCTTTTGTTCCTCGGTATCCCCACTACGCACGCGTTCGTTAGGCGTCCGCGACCGTTGCCACCTACGCCTTCTTCCAAATATTCCGCGGAAGGACCGTAAGGATATCGATGACTCATTAGCCCTGTCGGCACTTATGCTTCGGTGATACTTGTACTGACCGTTGGATCCGCTGGAAAATTTTATTGTTGAGTGCCGTTACATTACTAAAAGAAGATAACTACTTATTCTAAATTCTGCAGTATCGCCAAGAAACCCCGCCTATAATAATCTTTTTATCGCCTTAAATTTAAAATCTCACGATTCGCACTCTTCTGCCTAATAACCCCTGTATTATAAATTAAATTAAACGTAAAGCAAATGAAATATCATTTTCCCGACGATTTACCCTGGAATTTTAAAATTATTTCTCTGTAAAACATCGAAAATATGATTTATTATGTTTTTATTCTGTGACTTTTAAATGTTAATGGTAGAAACTGTAAAAATCTACGTCGATTTACCACAAATAGGTTCTTTGACAGACGCGGTTTCTTTTCATAGTTGAACAGCATTGTAAGCAACGAAGAAACAAATTCGCCATGATCAGTGATTCCAGTCGACGAAAACACAAAAGGGAATTGAAAGAGTGCAGATAAAATCCGCCCAAAAAGAAGAGAAAGCAAAAACCCTAGAGCGGTCCAATTAAATTAATTGCTATGTCAATTACAAGCCCTTGTCTCACCAAAGTCGTCATCAGCTCGTATTTCGTGCTACGCCGTGCATCTATTTTATCTTTTTCCTGCTCTGTTTTTTCCTGCTCCGCCCATTTTTTTACTTTTTTCTTTTTGTGCGAAAAGTCATTTGTACATAGCTAGATTGCTGTGAAATGTCACGATGATTAAATTGTGATCGCAAGTTTCTTTCACCCGATGATCCCGTGCGTTAGACACACCCTTCTTTAGCCCTCCTCCGACACAGCATCGTCACTTTCAAGTCAGTTCGTTTTCATCGTCAGAGCAATCAACAAGTCGAACAACGACTCTACCCTTAAATCAATCCGTCTGTAAGGTCTAACTGCATACATCGAGAATTCTGACGAATAAAGTCGCTTAATCCAACGAATTCATTGAGAGATATCGTAAAGTCGGATCTAATTTCTCTGACACATTAACTGTACTCATCGCCAAATACTTTGTGACGCTCATATTATTGCATGATTGCTTGTTAAATATACACGATATATTAACCTGTTAACACAGTGTTAAATTCATTGAACTACCCCTGTTATCTTAATCGAAACAAGTGAAACGAGTATTTCGCGGCGTCGATTAGCCGCATCGTAGCGAGAATTTACGCCTTTCGCTGACGCGTTTTCCTCGCGACCGCGTCACTCCGCGAACGGTCGTAACATCCGTTACAATTCATTTTTGCTACTTTTACTTTCCTTCCTTTTAAATTATCGTTGATTCTTCTAACGTATACATATGGAGTTAAATACTTGGAAAACCGGTGTCATTTTAAAGCATATAAATGAAATGAATTTCTATTTGACGAAGATGAGGAAGGAATAAAGTATTAGCTTACCGAAAAGAAAAATAGTTTATTTGCCGATGGATACTATGTTATTTGAATTGTAAAATAACTGTTACTCAATATAGTAACTGCTTAAAAAATTCTTTCTTTAAACTGCACTCAACTCTGATTCTTTTGGTCATTTCGAAGCCAATTGTATTCTTCTCGCGTTAAAATATACCTCAGGATTGAGTAAAATATGAAAAAATTACTATTGTTCTGCATAATTTTTCGTTTTAATTTGGTAGATAACAATTTCCTGAAATACGAAAAATCTTTTTCGTTAGTTAAAATAAGAACAGAATAAATTCGAGGATCTGCAGGATTTAGCAAAATTTTTAGCAATCGAAGACTATGGATAATTTACATCGAAACAATTTACAATGCGTTTTACCAAGTGCACAATTAAATATCGCGGACAAACTAGAATGTGTATGCACACAATGCAATAAGAGACGTTTAATCCATTGAACTGTTATCAACGTATTTTTTTTCAATCGAATTCTCGTCCCCATTTTTGTATGAAATGAAGTTAAAAGAAGTTGAAAGAACAAAGCGTTACACGGAAACGATTTGATTTCGTCGTTGAAATTATTTTATACAAAATCAAATTCTTTATGCCGACGCTGAAGGACAGTCGACTGTGTAGGTGTATGTCAATAGCAAAGAAACATCGTTTCTACCGAAACTTTGGAAACCGTTGTTGCGAACGAGGCGAATGAAGACAAATTGCGGTCACGATTTGAGAACAGTCATATGGAGTTAGGATTGCTTTAAAGTTCTTCATGAACTTTGGGTGCAATAGACTCTGGATCAGAATCATTTGAGCCGGTTGTATCCGGCATTCTCGTCAGACATTTTGCTTCTTTTTTTTTTTGCGTTCACGGGGAAGTCGGTTCGAAATTTTGTTCGGTCACGTCTCGTCTTTCTCGTTTCGCTTTTCATCGATCGTCCAAACTCCGTATGAACTACTTGATATGCTCCTTTTTCTTGCGCAATTAATCCTCGGACAGTGTAACTTGTGTAGAAATTCATTCGAGAAGAAGAACAATTTTTGAGATGCGGATTACAATTTAAAGTAATTGCGTTATGAATCATAAAATGTTCACAGATCAATATTTTGGGAAAGAGTAATTATCCTGATCAATTGAATAATTCCTCTTTGAATTCTCCATTGGTCTTTCCAATTCCTTTTAAATATCCTTTATATCTACCGTTCGACTGTTCGCGGAGAGATGCGTTCGCGGTAGATCGCGTCAACGAAAGTCGTAAATTCTCATTACGATTCGATAATCGACGTCACGAATTGGTCGATCCCCTGTTTCATTTAGGACAATAGAGGTGGTTGACTTATTATAACACTGAAGTAACAGGTTATAATATATCAGGTCTGTAAGTATGAAACCGGAATTTGCCTATGGATGGCCCTAGCTGATAATGTAGTTATCACTAAACTGCGTCATTCATGCCCAAAGTCTTTGTTGACATCTCACAAACATTTTCGACTTACAACAATACAAGTTTCATACAATAGCATAGTTTGTAATAGCGTTGAACATGTCGAATTTTGTGCCTGGAACCTACGATTTGCGGACAGCATTGATTTTCTGTTACCATTTGAAGAAAACTGCTGCAGAATCGCATCGAATGCTTGTCGAAGCTTACGGTGAGCATGCTCTTGGTTAATCACAGTGTTTTGAGTGGTTTAAAAAATTCAGAAGTGGCAATTTTGACGTGAGGAACGAAGGACGTGGAAGACTACCGAAAAAATTTCAAGACAGCGAATTGCAAGCATCGTTGGATGAGGATGACGCTCAAACGCAACAACAACTCGCTGATCGATTAAACGCGACACGAGAAGCCGTCTCCATACGTTTGAAAGCCATGGGAAAGATCCAGAAGGTGGGAAAATGGGTTCCACATGAACCGAATGAAAGACAGCAGGAAAACCGTAAATACTTCTTCATCTTTATAAAATCGCAATTCCTAAATGGAACAAGAAATAGTGACGAGAAAATATTGAACATATTCTCGGAATCCCCTTGCATAATCACAATATCAAGAAGCAAAGTTTGAAAATATAAGTTAACTGAGAAAAATATTATAAATGAAATACTTATTAGTTTAATTATGAATTACCAAAGTATAGAACGAATAAATACTCGAATCCGCTGTTTTCTTTTTTGAACTATTTTCGATCCAATCTTTTTTTTCCGTCCCTAACAAATTTCTTACAATTTTTTGTTAGAAACCTTCTTCAAACATTAAACGTCCTTTTGTTTCTTAAAACCAAAGCATGATTCGCACATAAAAATTCGAGGACAGTAGCGGGGCTAAGAAGGCGAAATCTTTAGTAGGAGCGAATGATGTCGTCAATATCTCATAAAGCGGATCGAATAATGTCTGGAATAAAACATATCTGGATTCGACAAAATATTGTCGCGATATTTTATGTTGAAGGCGCTTGAATGCACATTTAACTCCATTCGACGGGATAGTTTTAATTTTATTGTCGACACGTTATTTGACGCCACGCTGTTGTCAGTAATAGCATCTAAGTGCATTGCCAAGAAAATGTCGACAGAAAAGCGGGAACATGAAAGAGCACGATATTCAAGTACCAAAGGGGATAATGTCACGAGTAATGCTGTTATAACGAAGGTGTCTCCACTTGAAAATTTTCTGGCAATTTCATTTGAGAAATATCATCCGATATGTGTTAAAGGAATATGTACGATAATTGTTGCAGAAATAACTGTGAGGTTAAAAACATCGAGAGACAAGAAATTGTAGAGATAATAAAAGAAAATTGTTTGGAATAATCGTAATGAATGGGTGTTAGTAATAATTAATAGTAAGTAAATAAATAGACATCTCGATTATATATATCTCGAAAATAATTTTCTCGTCACTATTTCTTGTTCCATTTAGAAATTGCGATTTTATAAAAACGAAAAAGTATTTACGGTATTATGATAAGGAAACCATTTCTTTTAAGCCATACAAATTTTGCTTATGTCTTTGATTCGTGCAGTGAGTTTCTTTGGGTTTTGCACAATTTCTAATAATAAATAGTTAGTAGTAAGTAAAAATAAATACACGACAATGTTAAAAATGGACGAATGTTGTATTAACTTAACTGTATAATTTAGAACATAATTCATTTACCCGAAGACATACAATCTCTTTTCATCTTTTTATATATTACATTTATATTTATATATTATATAGTTCATCTTTTTTATGAACTATACCTGGTTATAGAGTCCAATTCCAAAAAAAAAGGGCAAAATGTAAATTACAAGATATTATAAGACAACAAGACGACTAAAGTTAGGAGAATTTTTGTTATTGGGAACGAAAACTGTTTTACAATATGATTCTTACCTTTTAATGAATAAAAGATGAGAGCGATAAATTATAGTCGAATGAGTTACAATCACGATCATGATTTTGTACTAAACCACATTTTTTATAACTTCCACATCATTTTTCAGATAAATGACTATTTCATTTATCTCTTACAATCCCATTGTTTAATAGAACCTTTCGCTCGCGACGAGTACTAAAATTTACCCATTTTTAAAATAAAGAAAAAGTCCTTTCGTTTTAATTTACACTTTATTTTTGAGATTGGAGTCTAATCAGGAATTGATAATATTGCATCGAGTAATTCACAAATTATTAAACTCTTATCTTAGAAAATTTTTATGGATATATTATGTAATAATATATTATATATATATATATATATATATATATATATATATATATATATATATATATATATATGTCGGAGATGAAAGGACACCGGGTCCCCGTTGGAGTTGCTTGGAAAACCTCAATACCGTAACATTTAAGAAATAACCCAACACAGTAATTCGAAATTTGTGACAATGAGCCTTTGGGCTCGAGGCGACCATCGATCGCCGAAGCGTGGCCACGGTCGCGGGATGAACGTTCCGCTTAACAGAGATATGAAGTTACATAGCTTTCCTTTAAAGAATTGGCAGTACCGACACTTGACAATAAAACATTGTAACAGTTCCGCGGCTCGTCACACACAGACCGTATTCTTTGAGTAAGATGATCGCCAGATGCCGATGCATCATTCACCGTTTATGTTCAGATAGCCTGAGGAACCGCTAAAAATCTTAGGATTTAATTAACTAAGGTCCTTCAATCACCGTCACGGAGAGACACATGCTCTTGCAATCCCATCAGCGAGAAAAACAACGTCTGTACGATCAGTGATTATTTCACGTTTTTAACAAAGAGTGCGTCTTAGATTTTGGAAGAAAATACATTTGTTATCCCGTTAACCGCGGATTCGTTATCGAACCTAAGGCCATTGCCATTAGTGTCCAATTACCGCGGCCACTTGCCACATGTAACATGCATACTTGTGTTAATAAACGTTACCTCGATTGTGTGACAACGATGAATAATTCCGGTAAAGATTCGTTACACGCCCCTAACCCTAATCTTAATGATAACCCGACATATATATGTAAATTTGCCTTTTTAACAACGATTAACATATTAACAGAGAAATTTGTTTAATTGCTATTTGTGCTTAGTTACGTTTTAAATTATTTAATAACTTATTATTAAAACATATATTGAATAAAAAAAACCAGTTATTGAAGAATATAATTTACGAACTTTGCTAATATCATCACTAGTGAAAAATAATGCTTTATCTTATTAGTAGCTTTTCCTAATTTAATTGCAGGTTACAAGGAAGGCAGTTATAGTACATTTTAAATTATGTCACAGTTGCGAAATATATTCCAAATATGTCTTATAATTAATAAAAAATCTGTTAAAGAGTATTAATTTTAAGTTATTACATTACACAAGATATCGTAAACATTACTTTTTGCTTCTCTCATTGTTTCAACCTTTACAAATCCTCGATTCATAATTTCTAATTTAACGTAATGATCCATTAAGATTTAAAGTCACTTACCCTATTCCATCCTTGCGCCCCAAATTTTCTACGTTCTGCAAGTACAGCGTGATAATAACAAAGTGCAAATAATATTGCTTTGAATTCGGTTTCCTTGCTGCAGGACTCCAAAGTTTCCTGCGTAAAGTTATCCAACGCTTTGTGGATGTTTGCTTGTATTCCAGATGGTGGTTCATTAGTGATCTTTATGGCTGATTCTAGTATACCCTGTGTCAATGTAACGAACCTTAAATTTAGTAATTAGTGTATCTTATCGATATTATCTAATTATTGGCTAAAGTATCAGTTATATAGTAAATTATGGACTATAATAGATACCTCAGAATTTTCTTAGATTTTCATAAAGCAAAAAACAGTAAGAAATTAGGCCAGTTATTGAAAAACATGTAATACCGACCGCGTTAATGAAATTCCGACATTAGTGAAATACCATATTACCGACGGAGGCTTAAGGAATATAATTAGTACATGCTACCCGAATTAAAACTGCATACTTTGTTTTGCTTTTTCAAATTACACAATTGTTTATTACCTGAGGTATTATTGATTCATGAGGATCAGGACTGGGTTCCGCACTAATGAACAATCGATAATCATCGTGTGGATTCTCCGAGCATTGTTCCATCTTTTTTTCTAAAGTAGGCAACCATTTCCTCACCAAATGGACATTTTGCAAAATTACCCAGTGGCCTTCGTTCGCCGAAAGTTCTATGGCTTCTTCCGCTATGGGTTCTTGACCTTGACCCAGTGACACATTATGGAAATTTCTTCCTCCAAAAGTGAAACCCAATTGCATTCCCAGTTTTTCGACGTCCTGAATTTTTATCGTTGTCGTTATTGTAAATACGTATTCGATGTGATTACGTTGATTTTCGTAACATGTTTTTGTATAATTCATTAGGTATCGATAATTCTTAATTTTAATTATCTTCGATTAAGGTTATAAACTGATAAACAAAAGATATGTCGTCAAAAGCAACAAAGTATAGGAAATGAGAAGAGTAAGAAGGTATTACAATTATATTGCATTAAAGAAAATGTTATTAAGTGTTGTGCAGTTTGGTTATAGGGTTATTGGTTGTTCAGGGTATTCAAGAATTATATCTCATGACTTTGGTAGATGATCCTACACCTTCAGATCGGTGGAGATTTATTAAAGAAAGATACCGTATAGTAGAATTTCAAAACCAAATTTTTTGTATTGCATCGTGGAACGAATATCTAATGGTGCACGTAATATCTGCAAGGAACCATGGGCCGCAAATGAATCGTTCTTTTGGAAAATGATCTTAAAGTTCCACTGGCTCTTATATTGAAATTACAGTAGAAAATGTTTACATTTCCCAGTTAGATAAAAACTAAGTAATGCCATATTAATGAACAAACAGAAAGGTATTCCTCTGAATGTATGATAATCTTCGCTAAATAAAATGAAGCATCCGGCTTCATCATTTCAAACATCATTACAAAATGATTTACTTTATGGAAAAATCTTTCGCATAAAAATTGAATAGCGTTGAAGAGAATACGATTTAGTAGGTGGAACTGCAGAAACGTTAACTACTCTTTGATTTCGATGGTTTCGAATATGTTGTAGAAATCGATATTTCAAATAACCTTTTCCTACATAAGAAGTGAATTCGCTTAGTTTCTGGGATATTCACGAAAAACTATCCATATCACTACAGTGAATTTTGCATCCGCAGTTCTGCAATTGTGACAGCGTGTGTGTTAGTTTTAGTTAGTGGTTACCGATTGCCGGTTACTTATCTTCTCTTTGGAAACGAGGGTCGGGCGGGTTTAAAGACTTCGTACACAACGTACACATGCGAGGCTGCAAGAGTCTGTTATAACTGGTAACTTATAACTCGATAAAAAGTGAATATCATCAATGTATTGGGTTCAAATATTAAATAATTAAATAAATGTTAATACACAGAAGATAAGTGACCGACGACTGGCAACCAGATCGACGCATACGCTGTCACAGATGAATAATCGTAGGCAGAAATATAATATAATCGAGCCGGTAGTTTCTTAACAATATATTGAAAATTAAACAAGTTCACTCCTTATATATAGTATAGTAAATAGGTAAAAGTTGTTCAAAGTATTTCTACAACATATCCAAAAGTCATAGAAATCCGAGGGTAGATAACGTTTCTACAGTTTCATCCTATATAGCGTTATATATTGCATACAATATTATACAGATATATTATTATTATAAGTTAATAGTGCTATACATTAGATAAAGAAATAAATAAATAAAAAATGTTCAATAAGAACTCCTGATGTTCTATCAGCAAAATGACGTTCAGTCGCGCACGAATATTTCGCACGCGTGCATAGCACGTATACATTATATATGCATGTGTTCCATATATTTTGTAGTTGCAGAGTCGTGCCTTAACTTCGCGGTTGCGCGCGTCTGATCGCAAATGGGAAGAAGAATAAAGAGTAGACTTCGTTTAAATGATCTTTCTACGGAGTGGGGAAAGCAGCGATGCCTTTTAGGAAGCAGATCGTGAGGGGCCGCACGATACTTAGCCCAGAACCTTGGAGGCGAAAAGTACTTAACAAAACAGAACACAAAAGATTCTTAGGAATCTTCAGTTAAAGTTTCTTTTTCTTTCCCGAGATAAATATTTCCTTCATTAAAACTGGGAATCTTTTACACAGTTTATCCAGACGAATCTTGATAAGCTTTTGGAAACTATCCTAATAGATTATAAACAAACTACTGGATTGTCTCGATTGATAACACAACACTATATGGTTGTTAATAACTAATAAGCCGATATGATATTATGTAAATAAAAAAAAAATTAACAGATCTGACATGCATAAAAAATGTTTGTAGCTATTAAATAAATTTCTTACCTTCAACGGGTCAACGCCTGGAGAGAGAATGAAAAATACAGGCGTGATTGAACTAGTTTCTTCAAATGATTTATGAAAAGGTGGAGATCTGGATTCAACAAATTTTGAACCAAGCTTTTCTTCTACGAAGCACCTAAATAAATTCATGAAATACAATATTTTAAACAATTTAAGGAAAAAGCAAATATTTTAACTTATAGTAATACCAGGTAGTATACAGGGTATTCCCGCTATACTTAGTGCTCTTTTTTGATGCTCAGATTTGTGAAATAGATAGAAATGGAAAATAATGATTTATTTCTTATACATGCTACGATAGGATGAATAGATTTTTGAAATGTTATTGTTTCTACGAGAATATTAAGATTATGTATGTTTTTTAAATTTATCAATAACGTAATACTAAAACTTTTTCTTTCTCCCATAGAAGTAAAATAATTTGTACTAGATGCATTAAATAAATACTCTTAGTTTGAATACTCTTCGAATAAAACATTTTTTGCTTCTTACACGTTAAAATACTAAAAAATTGAGTATCATCTTTTTACACAAGTTTTATACGTACATACTACAATGAAACTTGTATAATATTTAAAAAAATGCAAATATGCTGTTCAAGGCCATTGAATAGGTAAGGATTTATGACACTGCTGAGCGAGACCTAAGAATCTAGGCCCGAAAACTCTTCGAGAGTCAACAGTGTCATAAACTACTCGGTAAAAGAAGCAAACTGTTATCCTTCACCCCCATCTTGAGCGATCAACAGCGGGGCAGTGAGGTGTATTCTTTCTAGTCCTTTTTTTATATGGGTTTTGCTCGTTTCAGCAGCCAGGTGGTTTAGATGTGTTGCCACTTTTTTCTTGTATTTTTTTTGCATATCTACCAATTTCTTCACTTAACTATTGGTATTTTTAGGTCTTTGCCGTATATCTTCGTTTCTGACATACTATGGGGCGCTGACTATTGTTCCGAGTATCGTCGATTGTAGCGGTTCTAATTTATTTATGTGACTCATTGCTGTTGTCCCCAATTGGGGTTAGGTTGGTCCGTATGTCCAAATTGGTTTTATTATCGTTTTGCATATTTTTAATTTATTTTCTATGCTAAGTTTAGAATTTCGACTAGTTAACCAGTACATTTGTCTCCTTTTTATCCGTATTTTGTCTATAATTGATTTAGTATGTTGCTTCCATGTAAGTAGTGAGTCTAAGTTGAATCTTAGTATTTAACTTGCTTTATTTGTGTAATGTGCGTGCTATTCAATTGGATATGAGGCGAATAGGCCGTGATAGTTGTAGTTGCTGGCTGTAGATGTCGTTGTATTTACTTTATTTATTTAATACTGCTGTATTTTCTTTTAATTTATCTATCGAGGAAGAAAAATATCGGACTACGGGCGCCGGGGATTCGAACCCGGATCCTGAACGTTCGTAACCAAAGGCGTTAACCACTGCTTTTTTTTGGTGTTTATTTAGCCAAGATAGTTTTTTTATACATTGATTGTAATTCATTTAAACTATGAATTAGCATAAGGTGTGTTAGGCATAGGTACCGATATGCGACGGTACGACGTAGCCATGCTATATTATGTGTCGTGGTTTTTACAGTTTTTTGTGTTTCTTTTTATTCTTGTTTTTGGATTTAAGCCGCCGGGGAGCGGAGCTTTCGTGTATTCTTGTTTGTGTTGTATTTTTTGTCCTGAAACTTGGCCGCAAAACAGGACGCTTCGGTAGTCTACTTTTACGTGCGCTGTGGGATTTTTGGGAGGGGGAGGGGGATGTTAAATTGGTTTATTTACAATGTTTACAGTATTTACAAAGTTACAGTATTTACATATTTACAGTATTTACACCTAGGTTACACGGTGGCAGGATTGGTTTTTGTCGAATTGGTGGTTTTCACTCATATTTTATTATGGGTTTTCTAATCCACCAATATTTTTTTGTGTTTTTTCTGTGTTTGTCTTTAGTGTCTTTTAGGGGGAGGGCCATGTTGTACCTCCACCTGGTGTCTGTGGTCTGTCCGTTTAAGTTTTCCTCGTAGAGTATAGTTTTGATGCCTATTTTTCTTTTTATGTTGTAAATTATCGGGATATTATTTTGGTGTTGGAGGTAGTTTTTTTCGTCTAAGTATAGGAACGATTCTGGGGGATGTAGCCTGTTGTCAGTGTGTTTTTGTAATATAGGTCACTTGGGAATAAGCCGCTGAAGATTAAGCTGTTTTCTTTTATTTTTGACGCTTGTGCGAAGTGGTTTCTTGCTAGTTTTAGGATGTGACAGTCTATGCGGTGAATGTTGGCTAGGTCGTAAATGTTTTGGTTTTTCCTGTATTTTTTGTATCCGCTGTGTTCGGATCTGTAGGCATTCAGGCAAGCTCTGATGCATTTTCTTTCGAAAACGCGAATTCTCTCCATTAGCGGGGCTGGTATGTTGTACCAGATTGGGCAGCCTTAGGATATAATTGGTCTGATTAGGGCTTGGTAGCATAGAATTTTTACATCGCTCTTGAGATGTTTGAAGTAGAATAGTCTTTTTGCTCTCCAGAATGCTTTATTGGCCTTGGAGAGTTGGATTTCGACGTGTTGTTTGTAGTTTAGTTTGTCATCTATATTTATACCTAGATACTTTACGCAGTTTTTGTGCGGTATGATTGCCCCTTCGGTTGCTTTTTCCTTTAATTGGAAATTTTTGCAGTGTTTTCTTTTTGCTGGAACGATATCACTAGATTTGGGTTTGAACAGTATGCTTTCGCATTTGTTTGCGTTGATTTTTAGTTTCCATGTGTGGTAGTAATCGTTGATTTTGTCAAAATGTTCTTGGAGATCTGTTTTTATTGTTTTAGTTTTGCGGCCTGTTACGTAGATGATTAGGTCATCTGCGAAGGCTATGGAGCGTTTATGGGTAGATTTATTCATGTCGAACAGATTTAATACGTCACTGTTGTAAATGTTGAAGAGTAGCGGGGAATTTACAGTTCCTTGTTGGAGTCCATTTTTTATGGCGAATTTTGTGTTTGATGTATGAGAACCTTCGGTCATTATGAATGTTCTGTTTGTGATCATGTCCCAGACTATTTTGATTAAGCGTCTCGGGAAGTTTTTTTTTTATTAATTTGTAAATGAGGCCTGGGATTCAGACTGTGTCGAAGGCTTTTTCGAGATCTATCAAGCAGGCGGCTACTCGCTGTTTTGCGTTTATTGCCCAGCAGATGTCCGACGTGAGTTTGTTTGTCGCGTGTAATGTTGGATTGTTTATGTAGAAAGCCAAATTGGTTTTCTCGGATTATGTCATTTTTTATGCAGAAGGAAGTTTGGGGGTTGTTGATGACTGCTTCGAATACTTTACTTATGTTAGGGAGGAGACTTATAGGTCGTAGGTTTGCGGGTGTTGAGCCGTCTTTATTCTTCTTTGTGATGGCAATTAGTTTGGCTTTTTTCCACTTTCTGGGGAAATATGCGTTGTTTAGAGCATTGCTGAATAGTACTGTGTAGTACCATTTTATTTTGTTCGGTAGGCGCTTAAGTAAGATGTTTGGAATGCCGTCGAAGCCGGAGGATTTTTTATTATTTAGCTTGGAGAAGATTTTGTTTAGTTGGTTGTAGTTCGTAAAATAGTTTATTTCTGGTTCTGGTTGTTTGGGGTTATCTGAGGTGTTTTTATTTGAGAATGTGCAGACTGTTTTATTTAGCGTTATGTCTTGTTTTATTTCGTTTTTGCGTTTGTTCATTTCGGCGATGATGATTCTGTTTAATTGTTCTCGGCCCATATGCTCGTTTTGTGTGTGTGTTTTGGAGAAGTGGGTGCCGATGATGTATAGTTTTTCTGTTGTTGTAGTTATTATGAAGTTATCCTCGGTATCTTTGTTGGTGTTGTGTATCGCTATACCTGCTTCTTGGATGAGGGGAGCTTTCTCTGGGGGCAATTTGAGAGGTGGGATGGGGTTTTGTTCTTTTGGTCTGAAGATTTGATTTATCTGTGGGAACACGTTGACTGAGTCGTTTTTGGAGATGTTTTTTTATTTTGTTTGTCCAGTAGTGGTTTATAGCTTTAACCACTGCGTTATCGTTGTCCGGTACTAGTTGATGTCGAGTAGCGGTATTTGTTGTCGAGTGCCTCCACAGATATTAGGTACTTTTCGTTTTCGTATATATTGTAAGTATGGTTAAATTGACTGGGTTTTGCTTTTATTTGTGTATCTTGCAGTCATTTTTCTATATTTCTAATATGCTCTGGTAATAATATGATTGCTGTTCCTGAATTGAAAACTGTAATTGCATTGGATTTGATAGGGAACAGAGTTGACATAGCGCAAGCCATCTGATGTGCGCTGTATTTGGCAGTAAAGATGGAGTGTAACGCGCATCGAATCGTTTACATATCCCCAATAGCAGCGGAGATACGTTCGATTGAATATTTAACCTTGAATAATGATAACTGCAATTGCCTAGGATTTGACAGAGAACAGTATATATAGTATCACCGTATAGCTTATTACGTTATATAGTATTACATTATAACGTATTACAGTATATAGTATTACGTTATATAGTATTAGTAAGTGTGCCTGACTAGTACATCCGTGTCTTCCGCGAATGTCAGTATTTTGCTGTTGATAGTTGTTGGTATGTCGGCCGCGTATAGTGTGTATAATATTGGTTCTAAGACCAAGGAGTTCCTTGCGGTACCCCTGCCTTGATGTCTTTTGCTTCAGAATATACATCCTCTACTTTTAGTAGTAAAGTTCTGTTGCTTAGGTGTGACTTGAGTAAGTGGTAGATTTGTTCCGGGAAGTGTTTTCTGATTGTTTGTAAAAGGCTTTCATGGTTCGCTTTGTCCAATGCTTTCTCAATGCCTATGAAGGAGGCTGTATAGTATTGTTTGTTTTCTATTGCTAGTAAAAGTTCGTTGACGAGCCTCTGCATTTGCTCTATCATTTTTCTTTCGCTATTGTTGGTGTTAGGCGATCGTATATTAGTTTCGCTAATATTTTGGAAAACATAAGAAGTAGTGATATTGGTCTGTTAGATGCAGTTTAGTGTAGGTCTTTGCCTGGCTTAGGTAACATTATGATCTGTGCTAGTTTCCATAGATTAGGAAAGTATTGGATTCTTAAAATTGCATCGAATATTATTGTGATTGCTCTAGGGGAAAGGGTTTTCAAGATTTTACCATTGATTAGGTCGATTCCTGGTGCTTTATTGTCTTTTGTTTTCTCGATTATGATTCTAATATCTTGTGCTGTTAGGTTAGATATGTTAGGTTAGGTTAGGTATGTTAGGTTAGGTTAGGTATGTCAAGCTAGGTCAGGTATGTTAGATTAGGTTAGGTATGTTAGGTTAGGTTAGGCATGTTAGGCTAGGTCAGGTATGTTAGGTTAGGTTAGGTATGTTAGGTTAGATTGGGTATGTTAGGTTAGGTTAGGTTAGGCTTGTCAGTTGGAGTATTAATATTTTGCGCATTTTCGTCTGAATGACATTTTGTTTTGCTGTTGTTAGTATTATATGGAGTAAATGTGTTACAAATGTGGTTGCTGAATTCTGCAGCTTGCTCTTCGTTGCTTCTAGCCCATGTGCTGCCTGCTTTTCTGATTTCTGGGATTAGTTTTATTCTTCTTCTTGCTTCTTTATTTTGTTCCTCGCTTTCCATAGAGAGTAGTTGGCTCTCTCGTGCGCAGAGAGTGTTTCTATGAATTTTAAGAATTCGTTATTATTATGATCTTTTATTTTACTTCTTATTTCCTTTGCGAGTTTGTTTAGATGTTTTTCGTCTTCGTGTGTTTTACGTTTTCGAAAAAATTGTACGCATACACTTGAAACGACAATCGATTGGATTAGCACTTAGGTACCCTATGCGAGCCATATTACATTTTACATATTACATATTACATTTTTTAGCGTTACAATTTATAATTGGATTTAAGTCTCTGTAGAGCGGTGCTTTTTATTGTTTTTTCTTCCTATCTCTGTCCTAAAAATCTGGTTGCAAAGACAGGGAAGTTCAGTAGTCTGCTTTTGGTTTCGGTGGGTCTGTAGGATTTTGGGAAGGGGCGAGAATGGGCGGACGGGGGGGGGAGAGGGGGTGTCCTGTAGAATTATTTACAATATTTACAATGTTTCTATATTTACACTATTGACACGATGGGAGATATGAGCGTTGCCGCTTTGTGGTTCTTTCTCTTGTTATTTTTATTATGGTTTCGGTATCCACCAATATTTTTTTATGTCTTTTCTGTGATTGTCTCCTGTATCTTTTTGGGGAAGGGCCATGTTGTATCTCCACCTAGAGTCTACAGTCTGTCCTTTTAAGTTTTCATCGCAGAGTATTTCTTTTAATCCCTATTTTTCTTTTTAAGTGATAGATTATTGGGATATTATTTTGGTGACGAAAAAAAGTGCACTCAGCGCGGTATGAGCTTTGGCTAAAATAACCAGTTTTCTTATCAGTCTTAGATGTCCAAAAAACTAGAATATTTAAAGAAACATAAGAGTGTGCAAAAATGAGAATGATATAATGTATAGTAATGGTCGCGTAATACTAAAACATTGCAATTTCTTGATACTTAGATTATAGATTATTAAAAATCGATTGCGAAGGAATCCGAAGCTTTTCTTTTTTAAAAGCTGAATTGATTTTTTAGGATTACGTTATTTTTTATCCAAAGGGAAACTATAGGATGTTATTTATGACTATTTCGAATACTTTGCTTATGTTGGGTAGGATACTTAGAGGTCGCAGGTTTGAGGGTGAGTAGCAATCTTTATTTATTTTTTTTTTTTCTTTGATGGCTGTTAATTTAGCTTTTTTCCATTTTCTGGAGAAATACAGATGGTTGGCAATCTGCGACGCTCACCTTCGCAGTCAAGAGGCTATTTTAGAAGACTATAATCGTACACGATCTGGACAATGGTTGGATGTTAATGAAACTCTTAAACAAATGCTGAAACCGTTAATACGGCCGAAACAGGTTATGATGATTGTATGGTGTACATAGATAGCAATTGATGCATTCATTTGCCTGGTTTTAAAGAATGTGTTTGATGATAGTAGCATGTAATGGCTCAATAAAATGGACAGTAGAATAAAAAACGACAACGCAGAAATTCTGTAGGAATAACATGATTTAAGTAAGATATAATTGAGAAAATAAATTCCTAGGATTTGTAATGTAACATGAAGTATTAAATGAGTTAATATAACAGGAACATACCTAATCGCGTAAGTCATACGATCTAGTCGAAGACACCTCATGATGCATAATCTTTGCAGAGCGGTTTTATTTTTCCAATCTTGTGGGAAACTTTCTCGTTCCGGCGTATCTGATTCTACAAACTTCTTCCACCGTTTCGCAGCGCCTTCTATGTCTTTTTCTAAATTTTGGAAATCCTCCATTTGGCTCAAATATTTAATCCCTCCCCAACCGACGTCTGTTAAGAAGTCTACAGGGCTGGTTAACTCGGGAATATACGGAAATCTTAATAGGAAGTCAAGTTCTGATTGTGATATTTCTTTTGCTTCCATAAAAATCTGAAACGAATAGAATTATTCGATGTAACGCTAGTTGCAATAAAAATGCGAGTGTTGCAAGCTAGCCTCATATGATTTAGGTTATCCAAGGAAGATTTTTTTTGATAAACTTTGCACTTCTGTGCAAAATTTTTGTAATTAATATACTACGTTATTTATCGCTATTTTAGCGTTTTTTTTCTTTTAATTATGCAATTATACCAATTATAATTATCACATCTAATAAAGTAGGGTAAAATAGTATACATATAACTGATAATGCAATAAATAAAAAAATCATATTAGCACCTATCCTATGGCACCAATCTGTTGTCAAGTGCAGGCTAACTGTCCAGAAGATACGATTTTTTGCCAATTAGGTAATTAAAAAATAAATATTTGGTGGAACAAAGACCCGATTGATGTGATAAAACAATAGATTCATGCGAAGATAAAAATTTAATGGAAGCATTTGGTAGAGAAATATGTAATTCGTTGAAAAGGTATTTCGATGAAATCAATAAATTAATAAATAAATTGATAAAATGATAAAAACAATACGTAATTTTTAATATTCACTAAAGTTTATTTAATTTAGATTCCATCAAATATATACTTTTGACGTATATTATATATATATATATATATATAATTTTCATGTTATTATTAATAATATAATTAAATTATAAATTTATTTATAATTTCAAAATAAATATATAACAAACAGTTATAATTTTACTAATACAATTTAAATAGTTTTTATTCAAATAATACAATAATAATATGCTGATTTTGGTGAAGCATGGAAAGAAAATGTAGGAATTGATAAAAAGACTTGACAGGTATCTAAGTGAAAAAAGTATGAGTCTGAATATGGATAAAAGCAAAATAATTAGATTTAAGATAGAAGGAGGAAGGATGACGAAGAAACAAGATAGGGGAAGTAAGAAAATTTATTTACTTATGGTGATAAACAGGATGATGACCAATGGAAGTCAAGGAGTACACATAGGGGAAAGAGTGAAAAAGCAGGTAATAGTTAAGAGATCAGTATACTGGGTAGTAGAGGGAGTATTTGAAAAAGAATGAAAGAGGAGATTATGATTATTCAACAAGTTGGTGCGAGTAGTGTCAGCGTATACAGCAGAAATTTGGAATTAGAAAGAAAAAAGGAAGATGGTGGTAAGAGCTTCAGAGGGATCTAGTGAGAATACAAGCAGGGAACGCAAGTTGAAACTATGAACAGAAGTTAAGACAGGGAAAAGGTGGTAAGCTTGCAAGAGATGTTTTTTTTTTTTTTAGTTTGTTTTGGTTTTTTACAATTTGTCCTGAAGGACATTTGGTAAAGTGTTATATCTTATTGGTAAAAAAAAATAAAATAAACATAAATATAGCATGTGGGCGGCTACCCCCAGCGGGGTGCCATCTTCGTGTTTGCTAGGTTATATCTTTTATGACAAGAGAATGTTGGAAAGAGAGCAGGAGAAACGTTGGAGGAGCCAAAATAAGAGGAGGTTAAAAGAAGGAAAGGGAGGAGTTTATGATGACAAGAGGAATCGAGAGCCATATGTTGGTACTAGGAGAAGAGGAAGAGGCAGAAAGTTACAAGAAAATAGAAGAACTAATAGAGAAACCCAAAAAAGAGATATGACAAAGGAGAAAGGAATCAGGATATAACAAATGATATAGATGGTTAAAAGCAGAGGGTGTTCCAACGTATTTGGAACCTGGCTGAAGTTAAAGAAGAAACAAAAAGATTGGCCAGATTTAGATTAGGCAATGAAATGAAGAAAAGAAGATAATTAGAAGAAATAAACATGGGAACATGTGTGACAGGAGCACGGAGGAAGAGGAAGATAACAGATCAACATGGATAGATTTTAGGAGAAGAAAGTGTAGGGAGAAACATAGTTGCAGCATAAAAAAGGAAAAGGGGAGGAACAAAGAGATAAGAAGAGACTGAACAATATTAATTAGTGGTTAATCTGTTGTGTTAATGCCAAGTTTTATAAGTTTATTTAAATTAGAATGTATAGTAGAATAGTAATGTGTGATAGCTATATAGTTATCAGTTAATAGTTTAAGTTAATAACTTATATAAGTATTAGAAGTAATACAGTAACTACTAGGTATAAGATAGGAATAGTGACAAAACCAAGAAAAAGAAATCCCTTGGATCAAGCATCGGGGGGGGGGGCGGGTCTCCCCCCCACAGATTGAAAACAGATTGATTTAAATTATAAAATAATTACCTGAATGGTCATTTGACAGAGGAAGGTCAATTTATCGCCTTCAAATAATCCTCTGCTTGTATAAATGAAAACTAGATAAGTGATGCTATCCATTAAAAGAGCTACGCGCTTAGCCAAATCCTCCGAAGCTACTGCAAATCTAATTGCGTTTAGAAAGACAACGCTGAAAGCTTTCAAAGAAAACTGATAGAGCATATTGATCTTGTTCAAATCGTTTAAAACAAAATATAAGAGGCTGGCTCGAGCCGCAACAGGACGATAAATTTCTCGAGCCTCGTCTATCTTTACAGCAGTCACTCTAGCTTCAGCTACTTTTATTTCTATTTCCGCAGCAGTTTTTTTCGTGGTTTCGAGATTGATCACGAGATCGACGTCGCTTAAAATGTCTGGCCCAGCAGTCGATAACCTTTGAAAAGAAACACAATATTATGTCGTGATATTTACATATTGTAGACAGACACCATAACTGGCATAAGACAAATATTGAAAGTTAAGATATAACAGTTAACATTTTTAATTAAAAGATTTTGATTACGAATAAAATATTATAAATATTAAATATTAGTTAATAGTTTTCCGTAATCACAACAATTAAAAATTGATATTTTTAATCACTTTATTTTTTGAGATTTCTTCAAGATCTATTAATAACTGGCTAGCATTTAAATAAAAATTAAATTTTAATGACTTTTTTCCACAAAATGTTTAAAATACTTTTAGTTCACTTTGGATCTCTGGTTATAACATTATTATTAAAATCTATAAAGTATGTAATTTTAAGTGTAACGCGTAGAGAGAATAGTTTTAATAGAAAATGATATAGAGAATATCCTAAAAGGGTTGGACATTAAATCTGGTACTTGAAAACTTCATCATACTGATACATTAGACAAAATATTAGTAAATTGATAGCGATAAAATATTGAAATATATCAAATACTATTACTATTACTGATAACCATTAATTAATCAATCGAATAGTGTCCGGGATTTTGGGTGATCCTCAGTTTATGACACGGACAGCGCACCTACTCTTTTTGAGAAGTTGGAAATTCTCACCTCGCTAGTTGTAGGATTTACAATGCGGACCCCGTCAAGAGGCTAATTGGCATCCTAAGTGTATTAAACATTAACACCAGACGAGATACGCCCACGGCAGTTCGATAGTTATAGGATTGGATAGAAATAGATTCCCACCTCAGAGGAAACATAGACAGAAGAGTAGATCCTGGACGGAGTGTTAGAATATAAGCACCAGGCGCTTCAAGAGACGATAGTCTTCATTAGTCGTCAAGTAATCATCAAGCAAGACACATAACACAGACCGGACCATTTATACTCACCCCCTGCTTAAATTATCCAATCGCAACTTACGCGGATCCACCATGATCATTTCAAGCGGTACTTAATACTATGATGATGGAAAGTTGGCAACCTCTATTCGATATATGTGAGGCGACTTAGAAAAAGAATATGTCGCATTTAAAGAAACCCATAACGAATTGGACGAGACAGACTATGGGCAGGCAGTAGAGGAATACCTTAACCTAAAAGCAGCATTTTATACGTGTAAAGAACGCGCTTGAGATTGAGAACAATTGAACAGACAAAAATGCGGATAAGAAAGCCAACGGATATTACGTTAAACTCACTCGGTACACCATATTCGGATCCAGCCGACAATGAAATAGCATTATTAAAAAATCAGCTTCGTACCTTTCAGGGATCCTATGAAGATTGGCCAAGGTTCACGAAGCAATTTCGCTCCATAGTACACTAGAATTTACGTATTGACGATTGTAAGCGATTAATTTATCTCCGCCCTCGCCTAAAACAGGAGGCTGCTAACGCAATAGCACCAGTAGACAATAGAGCCAGCATGGGAGATTTTGCAAAAGCGATACAATAACCTGTAAAAATCATGGCCAACCATTTAAAGGCATTGTTTGACATGGCTCCTTTACAGCGGCCATCGTACCAATCTATAATTCTATTCAAAGAAGATAGAAACTCATTATAGAGTCTTGCAAGCGCTCAAACAACTGACCGCGGATGCAGTGCTGTTCTATTTGCTTACATCCAAGTTAGATTGCGAGACCGAGTTAAAATGGAAAGAAAGGATAGTAAACACACCCTTCCCAATAGTCAAAGAACTGCTTAGATTTTTAGACGGTGGCTGCAGGTTAAGAGAACCTACAGGATTAACATATCAAACACCACCACACTCTACAAACCGTCAGTATAATTTACGTTACCTGAACAAGACAGCATGCGCGAACTGCACGAATCCAACCGGACTCCAAACCAAATATTCATCTCACAATCTTAAATCACGTGCAACCTTTGTAATAGATCTCATGCCTCACGATATCGCAAGAAATTTTTGACAATGTCAGTACCTAAGCTATCAATACTAGTGAGAGAGGAAAACCTTTGCTTCAATTGTCTGTGTAACACACACTCTCTTGAAGAAGACCCAATGGGTAGCTGCACGCTGTACCATAGACGGCACCATAATCTCCTGCATTCAAATATGGGTAATTCGTCGCAGTCAGCTTAAACACATCTAATATGTCATTCGTCCCATATACTCCCAACTATTATCTTGTGGATTTTCTATCAGCAAGTTGGCAAAAACCATAGACGAATACAGAACTCTGTATGAAGGATGGAAAATGTTCATAGATGTTAGAATTTAAGATATTCATTCCATAATCGCACTTTTGTATATCCATATCTCATCAGAATGTACCATGCGCAATTATACACTTCTTCACAATGAAAACTTTTGAATGTGACCGTTCAAGGGGGGCGGTATGTTTGGGATTTTGGTCGCCAGCTAATTGATAATTCGCAACACATAGAATATCACCTAAAATTGTAACATATACCTACCTGTGTAAAAGATCATCTTCCAATCTCTTCAAGGTAATTTTGAAGGTATTTTGTTGAGTAGTTAATTCCGCTTTTTTGGATTCTAAATCAGGTCTTTCGGC
The DNA here is from genome assembly GCF_905332965.1 of Bombus pascuorum. NCBI lineage: Eukaryota > Metazoa > Arthropoda > Insecta > Hymenoptera > Apidae > Bombus > Bombus pascuorum. The sequence continues at coordinate 4,077,138 of NC_083503.1, forward strand.
TTTCACAACGTCACCCAGAAGTTGTTCCTCCAAACCATCTTTTGTTACAGTAAAGTTGATAAGAGTAGTTTGGGCTTGTATCTCGGGCTTGTAATGAGGGTTAGCTAACTTCGTTTGTAAAATTAGCCGGAAACGAGGGTCATAATCTACTTCTTTGTCCCAAATTTTTATCGCTCTTTATAGTAATAAAAAAGTATTTATAAAATATAATAGTTATAGTACATAATATAGTATATAATATAATATATATAGTATTATAGTAATATAGTGTATATTATATAATAGTTATAGCGATTACATATTACAGTAATTATAAAATAAAATAAAGAAAATAAATAGAACAATTAAAAAATAAGATAAATGCAAATAAGTGTTCCAAATATAAAGTTATATATGCATCTATTACAAATAATTTAAATTTTGTTACTATTTCTAATTCATATTAATATATACTGCGTAATATCTCAAAGTTGGTATTAAATAGTCTCTGATTATTATCATAAAACCATTACACATATTCAATCGATTTCTCAACATTGGTATAAATCTAAGATGCATTTTATTGTTAGTTACATTTTACATCCTATATATATAAACAAATAATCATGCTTTCTAATTGTTAATTCAAACAATAAAACAGATCATGAGATATTTAAGGTGCTTCGGTCAGACGGGGGATTATATATCTATTCCATAGCATCACGTTCAAATGATAATAAATTATGACATTAACTAAGCTGTAAAACGTATGAATGTATTCACCTTCGTTGTTCCATTGTGCAATTTGTGCATCGTCTGTCAATAAAGCCAGTACATCCAATTCAGTAGTCCTCGGTATTTTTACTTCCAAATTTTCCAGAAACGGTAACCAATTTTCGTACATTAAGTCAGATCTATATTTTCGAGTGAAAGATCCCATGTATGATAAAAATGCTGTTACAATCAGCACATCCCCTGGTACCGTTACACACGAGTTCGTCAAACTAAAAATTTAGATTCTTTAAAATAATCTTATTTCTAATGTAGAAAATAACAAATTTTATGTAAAGGAAATATTATATATATTATGTATAGTAAATATTCTTACATCATGGGCCATTGCACGCGTGTTAAAACGCTCTACTTGATTGCAAGAAAACATATCATTTCATTTAAAAAAACGAAGTTAACCTTCATATGACTTCTACAAATCCACCTATGTGTAGCGGTACTCGACAGTAAACTTTCCAACGGTTTCTGTCCGGTGGCTCGCCACACAAAGACCCTATTCATCGGATAAGGTGATTGCCAGATACGAGAAATCTGCTTTTCTCACGTACGATGCTCCCGCTAGCAACTTTCCCCCAAGGGTAGTTAGCATCCTTTTCCAACCACCAACACAAAATTAGCCAATTAACAGCGACGTGCATTTCCCTCACTTTCCAAACCGAGGCTTCCCTCAACGAATCCGATGATCTCGCATCCTTAGATACAGCCCATCATAGTTTTCCTCTGCAGCATCATCGTGACAGAAAGTCGGTCGTTAAACATCAGTCCGAGTCAATGGTTGGTAGTTCGCAGTAACAATTGATCCGAGTTTCTCGATATCTTAAGCAATCATCATCCGAACTTGCATCACGCATCAAAACGCATCGACCAGAAGTCGAACTTGTACATATAGAGTGTACGTATAGAATATATGTTAAGTTAGAGTATATATATTGTTAAATATACTCAAGTGTTTCTTCCGCACCTATCACGACCTATCCGCCTCAAATGAAAGAACAATTTGCATCAAATTATGTTTTTCCTATTATTTCTCTATCATTTTTTTTATTACCAATAACAGCCCAGATATTCAAGTTGCCTCTGTCAGGTATACCCTGTTTTTAGTTCACCCTGTATAGTATCTATATTTATACATGTATATGACACATGCATATTTATGTATATTTTTGTAAATGCATATATGATATATACATAAATAATAACTATCGTTCTATATTTGCCAAAAAATATCATTAATTGTGAAAATTATCATTTTTACATTAATGTGACATATTTTAAAAATAATATATCACATACAAAATTACGAAATGAGAAATACTAAAATCTGACCTTTCTACCTCCTCAGTCCATCGAATTTTTTCGGATGCTAAACCGTTCACTAATCTATTTGCAAGGCCAATTGTTAAAGCAGTAGCGTCAGCTTCGTCTTGACATTTTTGTTTCTCAGCTAAAGCTGCATTCATCCTTTCTCCTAAAACGTCGAGTACTTTTTGCAATTCCTAAAGTAATGGAATTACAAGTAATTAATTAAAACGAATAATAATTACCCTAAAAAGTTATTTTACATATATTTTGCTACATAAAAATATTATTAGTGGAACACCCCGTATATGAAAACCTACATTATTATCCGTTCCACTAACCAAACGTTGTACTGACTGAACAATTTTTCCTGCTTGTGTCCTTTAGGCTAACTGTCCACGGAACGTGACTTCATAGAAACATAATCATAGTTTATTAGACGTGACGATACGTCTATATCAATATTCAGTCTAGGAAGCGTACAATAAGATACATTTTTTCTCTTTATTGAAATGTCGAACGATGACGAAGTCGCTTTCATTCTATATTATTACATTCGACGACGTAAGGAAAAGAGATTTTGGATTCATCTGAATATCGAGAGAAATGTCAATTGTTCGTCATTGCAAGGGAATTGTCAGAAAATGAACATGTATTTTATATCGTACATTGCACAGCATGAGTAAAAATATATATCAAAATTTAGTGCAATTTGTTGGATCATTGATTCAAAAACAAAATTTTAATAAGCTAATATAGTAAAACTTGAAATCAGTAAACAATAAATATATGATAATATACCTAATCTATAAGGAAATATAATAAGTATCATGCAAAGATCTTTGCCGTGATAACTGAATTATTCTGTTAATAATTAATAAGGAACTATAGTATTGACCAGACCATTTCATCTTATTTGCTAATTCACACTATGACTTCTTTGTTATATCTTTTCTTGCATTTTCATACAGAGCATAATTATGTAAGCAAGTATACTCTTCTATGGTTTGAACAAATGATACTGTTCCCGTCATTTTTCCGTTTATAAAAGTAATGTATCCCTTGTTACTACAGATGACATGACTGGTAGTTGTAAATCACGATTTTTTATACACACATATATATATAAAAATAAAAGGAAAGATAATTAATTATAAATGAATATTTAATTAAATATAATTATTTATAACCTTCTTATAGAGAGAGATAGGTTATAAGAAGGTATATAAATAATTAAAACAATATTATATTTATATTATATTGTATTCTTTGTACTTGTTTTTATATTATCATATTGTATTAGTATGTATATTATTATATATTCATTCTTGTACTACACCTTTTGAAACATGGAATAATAATTACAAGAAAAATCGTACAATTCAAAGAAATAATAAAGAAAATTATAATTAATATTGATATAAATGTATATATCCATAATTCTAAAGCAAACATGATAGATGTTATACATGTTCATTGAAATTATGTGCTTTTATAATATGACAAATTTCGTTATATATACATATACATCATGACGAGCAATAAAATGGACATTAATTTACCGCTAATCGTGTCCTCAAAGCATTCAAGTGATCCATAGCAGCTTTTAACTCGGCATTAGCTTGTGCAAGTGCAGCTCTTAATGGTTTCACTGTTTCATTAATATAATGGAAAACCATTATATTTCTCACCCAGCTGCAAAGACCTGCAGCGGCTTGTGATTTTGAATAAATAATCTCTGGGTCAAAATCTAAAAGTATGATATAATTATTGTTTTGTTAACGTATATCTATATGTCGATTCATTATACTACTACATATACATAATATGTGATGTAATATTAACTATCCTTATATACGAGGATCAGCTGAATATAAACCAGACTTTGTTTTTAACTTTATATTTTAGCAAAATATTCTAGAAGGAATATTCTTCCTATATACGTTTCGTTTTTCTGTATATAATTTTTTCATCGGATTGTCAATTTTTTCATTCAAGTTCTGTAAAAATTGGAGGGCTGCGCGATTAATAATAACTTTCAAGCGGACGTTGCTGATTTGATGTGTTTTAAACGTAGTGATTAGAGATGGCGTGCAAAATTACTATCAGTGATTTATCACAGTGATCGCAAAATCATCAGTCGTAATCTAACTTCATACACAATCGTGATCGTAACTTTTTTCTATGCAGTCAATTTATTCACAGTGATCGTAATTCTTGATCCTGATTGAATTATTTCTTATAAAATACTTCAGTACAGCTTGCACAAAAATACCTACATATAGTATTAACTTAAAGTTACGTTACCGTTTTCTCCATTTAACGTAAACTTACTTTACTTAATAGTAAAAATGTAAAATAATGCAATTTTTTTTGTCTTTATCTCATATCAAAATTTTATTTGTTATACCATCAAGTTTATGACTGTTGTGGAAGAAAGCTTATTAATATGAACTAATAAGTTATAGATTGTGAAGTACAGAATTTAGTAATAATATCGGTTTAATTATGCAATAAGGCTTAGATGTGGCAAGATTTTTTACATTGAAAATTGCTTTGTTTATAACTTTTGCGACACGAGGCGGTTGTTGTCGAAGCTAAATCACCCCCTTTCGTTTTTTGAATTTCTACTATTTGAATTTATACTTAAATTATATAAACGTAAACAGCATTTATTTAAAACTATTGTGAAACGAGAAAGTATTTGTAAATTTAAAGGCATCGAATTAATTTATACACCAAATAACAATTAATTTTAAATTAAATTTTTTAGTCATATTCTATCAGTATGTTCTATAGAGGTAAATAAAAAACAGTGTTATATAAATGTATTTAAATCCTCAATAGAAATTCATAGCAAATATACAAAATGCAAAGCAATATTTATCGATCTCACATCATTAGAATTTTTCCTGTATGTACATTATATATATAGGGTACCATATTTCCAAGCTAAACATAATAAAGTAATATGAAAAATTGATGATTGATTATTTAATCTTATCTTACAGTAATACGAAAAATTCTTTGGAAGTGGTCGTAGCAATATGCATGTATACTAGTATATTCAAATCCTAGTATATTGAAATTAATTTATACATAGTAAAACCTTCTTTATCCGATCAGGTCGGTAATATACCGAGCAGTTCTGGTAATAAAAATTTACTATATAACAAATCTCTCGAACTTTTCTCATTATTTGCAACATCACGATTCAATTGAAACTATAAAATTTCAACTGCTACCTTATAGTATTTATTATGACATATAGTATTTATTTTGAAGAAAAACATGTAACTACATATATTAGCAGATATACTCATTATATGAGATCCGATTGCACATATTACGAGGTTACCCTCGATCCTAGCTCGGATAATACAGGCTCAGTATTCATTTGTTTGGATAAACGAAGTTCTATTGTATATTAATTTTATTGACTTCATTAATTTTACTAATTGTAAATTACTCAATTTTACAATTTTACTCGATTGTAAAATAGTAGTGTTTTAAAATTTATAAATTCTGCCCACCTTTGTTGTTGATATAAGGTTGGATAGCCTTGACTACTTCAGGATGAATATTCTCTTTGTCATAATTTCGAAGTTGCGAGAGGAATGTGTCAACATGTCCCATCATCGCTTTGCACGCTTTCCAACTTCTATCTTTTGGAATTTGACCTCTGGGGGAAAATAAAACTAAAACAGCTTGTGCCACCATCGCTACTTGTTCCGGTGGCGTTCCAAAGGATTTTAGTTCTGTCAAATTGTTCTGAAATTTGGATAATAATTTTGTGAAATATTCGGAATAAAATCTCATTAACGGGTTTTTTTTATTAAAATAGTTAGAATTATCAAAATCGAGATTTTCAAATGTAAATCATGTCTTTTTGGAACTACATATATGTGTATGTACAATCGGTTGTAAAATGATTCCGACACTGTACAATTTTAATTTCTAATTTTAATTCTCTGTAAATGTACCAAGGATCAATAACAATGTATGTGTTACTGCACTATATAAAGTATAGACGTAAACATCCACTCTTCCTCGGTATTTCTTTTAATATTTCAACAACTATAAAAAGTAACTCTAATAATTAACTTCATCTATATCGTGTAGTGTAACACCATGTAATATATTTTTGCTGGTTCTTGTACATTTACTAAAAATATAGCAATTAAAATTATAAGACGTCCGAATTTTTTTGTGGTCGACTACAATATACACATATTGTAGGATCGAGAATGATACAGCGTACGTCGATAACACTTTGGGATACTCTAAATCTAGAACGCTCCAAAGGGCGTCGTTAAAGCCGAGTTTACAGTGCTTCACGTTGGAAATGTCATCAGCAGCTTTGAAATTTTTTTTTTTTATTTTATTTGCGTTTAATTTACAATCAATTCTCGTAGAGAATTTTAAGTAAATTTATTTGGCGTGGTACCATGGCATGATTAATAATTTATAGTATCTTTGATTCTACTTGAATCTAGTGCTTAGGTGTATTGTGCTTAGGTGTATGCTTAGGTGCTTAGGTGTAATATCTTTTTAGCCTGCGGATCTGTTCCGACATGTCCAGTAGTTGAGTAATTAGAGGGTTTTGGTGGTTTTTAACTCTTGTGCTATGTCTATTGCTGAATTTGGATATTCCTTCTTTGACTGTGGGTATCTTTAGGTCGTGATGTATCGTTTCGTTGGTGACGTATCAAGGTGCATCTATTAGGAATCTTAAGATTTTCGATTGGAATCGTTGGAGAATTTCTATGTTGAAATTACTTGCTGTTTCTCATAGTTGGATCGCATAGGTCCAAATAGATTATAATATGGCTTTGTATAGCATTATTTTACTCTGCATGTCTGCCAATGCCAATGAGTACGCTTCGGCAGTCGAAAGAAAAATTAGCTTTGAAATAAAATGAAATTCTTTCATTCTCGTTTCATTCGTGTAAATTCGGCTTAAGATTACTGTTCTGTTTTCGATGTGAGGTGGATGTAATCAAGTAAGGATGTATTCAGTCTTCACAGAGTGACGAGTGTAAACGTAATTATGATATTTCCTTATATTTTCTATCGTTTATGATTTATTTGTAAGTCTCAGCTATTCCTCTGAATAAAATATCCCTACAATATATCTCGATGTTCTTGCAACATTGTCAACTCGATTTTGATAATTATGGACTATAAAAACCTTAAATTTTTCAAGATAAACCTAGATTTTTGGTAATATCAAATTGAATCTGATGTTAATAAATTCTATATTGGTTCGTATATATTTAATTATTTTGTCTTACCATGCTTCAATGTCATGAAGAGAAAATTAGAATATTTATACAAATTTAATATGATAAATAGAAATATAAATGCCAAAATTGAATCTGTCTTTCAAACAAATATATTACTTTATTTAATGTGTCAAGAGCAGCTTCAGCTTGCCGAACAGCAGGCTCTGCTTTTGCTAAATCCTCGTCGCACCTCCTTTGTCTCTCTGCTACTGTTTCTTTTATTTCGGCTACCTTTGCCTCTTCCTCGGACACTGTATCAAAATTGTTTACTCAACACATGACAATTTTCTATGAATTTTTTAATTACACCGTTGCATGATGTAATATACATATTAATCTCAATAAACTTTGGATAAGTACTAGAAGGATTGAGACCCAAGCAGGGCACTTATTCAATGGAGGCATCGATTTCAAGTGTCGATACGACTTGCGATTTTGGCAAACATACAGCGTATGCGAAGATCAATATCGGCTTGATAGAAAGAAACATATCAGAACAGCAATGAGATAATATTAATGCAACGGTGAAACTTTATTTTTCATTTTTATTGAACGACTTTTTATTTTTATTGAGTTACTTCTTATTATTATTAGAATGCGAATTTTGTTATTATTATAGTAATAACTATTTTTATTTCATTTCTGTTAAATTACTTTTTATTGAAGCTCGACCAATGTAATTATGAGATCTTTCTGATTAGGATGAGATAAAAGACGATATAATTTGGTACATATTTGCTTATTTAAGGACGCTAACTTATTTTATTTTGCCCATTAAATGCGATCGGAAGTACATATATAGTGTTTACTCTTATTTTAAACAGAAAAATCTTACAATTTATAAAAAGTCAAATGTAAGAGTGTTTCATCACTGAATTAGTAGTATCTGAAAAACATTCGGATTCGGATCAAATTATGCTACTGAGTTTCACGAGGTATTAGAAGACACCTTGGAAGGAATTCTCCTTAGCGCTGGGGATAACAACCGGGTATTTACGGGCACTTATCCAAAGTTTGTTGTGTATTATATATATAATAATTAGGTTATTAGTACGTATATAAAAATATAAATGTCAACAGTCTTCTAAGAATTATACTAATAATTTTTTAAATAATACTTTTATCAGAAAGCAAATAAAAATAATTTGGGACGCTTGATCGGATTTAAGAAGCGAAACAATACCAATAGCTTTTTCCCCTTCGGCTTTAGTATTCTCTGCTCGGACTTCGGCAAGAATTTTATCTGCAATTTCATTCTTCTTTTTCAATTCGATTTCTTGGGCTGCTAACACCACTCTTAATTCGCTTACCTATCAATTAACATTCATATAGCCTTGTGTTAATTTACTAAATCAATTAAGTATTTAAAATAAATAGTGGTTCAAACTTTGTGGAGATTGCTATGTCTCTTATCATTGAATATATGATAAATAGTGAAATTACAAACGTTCCAAATATCTTGGATCCTATTTTGGATAGATGTACTTGCATATATTAATACTTGCAAATAAAAAGTTATATACGTAACGAAATTATTAATATCTCAAATATAATTTAGCAAGATAAATAATTGACGATTTGTTTAAAGCTGGTCAGGTGTAAGACATTATTTTTTGAAAAAGTTTTATTAGTATTGTAATTTGCTTAAAATGAGGGGATAAGACGCTTAACTAAATAATTTAATAAATCTAACTGAGATCAATAATCTGGAACGAGAGCAAGATAAATTTAAATAATAGACCACATATGATACACGTCAGCTTTATTATTTCTGTGCTGAAACATTTGCTATTTTTAAAAGCCCAAATATTTTAAACATTAAACGTCGAACTTAAATAACATATTAAAGCTTCCAATATTGTCCGTTTAAATGACAATTAATGCATCATAATCTTGATCTTCATATTAAAAAATGAATTTACGCGCACGTAAACGGTAATAGAACAATTATCAATTATTGAACAATTAAGGAATTCTTCATTGGACTTCGAAAGAAATTTTTTATTTTGTTGGGATCAAAAGATTTTTAAAAATTTGGGACTTTCACAACCACATACTTATTGCCAAAATATATTTACGTTAAGAAGTAAACTATTTGTAATTAATCTATTTATTTATTTATTATTCATCTTTCCTAGCTAAGACTCTACGAACTAGTTAGGAGTTCTACAACCAGTTATAACTAAAATCTTTGATAGTTTGAACTTTTAAGAATTTTATATATTTCTATCATTCGTTATTTTATATATTTAATTTAATTAGTAATACTGCGAAAATGTTTTTCACGTTAATATGCAAAGTGTCTTCGAAATTCGTGAATTGTCAACTATATTAAAAAACCAAATGTTATTTAATATTCTACTTATATAATATAGTACTACTATAACAAATGAAGTTATTACTTGGCCAGCACAAGATTCTAGCTTTTCCAAGCCGTTTTTCAATCTCTCTATCATCGCTTTTACGTCGTAGGTTCTTTCCACAAGCAATTTCGAATACAAAGAAATTTGCTCCAAGAACGTTTTTGGAGTCGTATAGTTGTACCTTCTCTCGTTTTGTAAATAAAGCGAAGATATATCATTCACACTAGTATGCACGTATGACATGAACAAAGAGGCTGATGGCTTGTATTTTTTTGGAAGGTCTTCTAATTCCTGCAATCAGTAAGTATCACAATGATGAACTTAATAGATGAAAGTAGAATAATATCAGGAAGACAGATTAAGTTTATTCATAAGTAACAATTGAATGAAGCTACTATGGACCTTTTATTTTGTAAGTGGTGTAAGTCCATTTTTGGGAAAAATTAGGAAAACGACAAATTTACATATATTTTAGTGTGATTTTTCTTATTTATAAACAATTTATAATTTAGATTAAAAAATTTTTTAAATTTTAAATTTAAAAAAATATAAAATATTTAGATTCATAAAAATAATAATATTAATAAAATTAATAATGACCTATTTTGAAAGCAGTGTAGGTCTATTTCTTGTAATCTATAGGCTGTTCAAACGGCCATGGTATCAATAATGACAAACAAATGATAGTGAATGGAATTCTATCCTCTTTATTTGACATAGTATTGCGCGTGCGAACGTGAACAAGTTGTTTAAATGCGGTTCAGTAATGTACTTGTGAATTATTATTACATATAAAGTGTTACGAAATTAATAATAGTTTTATGTTTATACCTTTTCCAAAAATCACCTTCTATCATCTTTTCCAAAAAATAATACAGTACAAATATAGAGATACCCTTGATAAATTGATTTTATAAACATTTCAATGTAATAAATAAGCTAATAAAAGGTAAAACGTAATAGTTGTTTTCATTCACACTGATGTCTCAATATAAATAAAATAAAATAAATGACTTATTAAGTTTTATAAAGAATGTGCTAAATTGTCTTACTTCTAAGAACCTGGAGGAAACTGATCTCAAGGCATCCTGTGGCCAGCTTTGAAACCAATTGATCGAAGTGTTGTTTACGATTGCTGGAAACTGTCTAGCCCTGTTTCGTAATGTTGCACCAACGGGAGAAAAGCAAAGAATGCATTTTAACAAATTTCGAACTCGATTTATGAAAAATTTCCAGCAATTTTCTTTGGTATCCATCGTACCGGTTTGTTTTACCTACGATATAAGCCAAATATATAATAGCTATATTGAAATCCCTCAGTATTAAAGATATTATTTATATGAGTATCAATGCACAGTACAAAGTTTAGATTCAGAGTATAATTAAATCATAGCTCAAACTTTAGAAATATAAAATTATTGATACAGAACATTCTGACATAATATGATACAAACAACGAAATTGTACAATTGCGTCACACTGCGAGAAACTGGATGAACTCGACATAGAAAATGCTATCTGAAAATAATTTACACATCACCGACGCAAATATAATCGCAGGTGTGCAGAATAAGTCCAACGTTTTGTTGTAGACAATGAAGAAATTAGTCATAAGGAAGGCGCTGCAATTTTGAATCGTGTTCTTCGGTATTTGAAGTAACAAGAACACGTACCTAACCTAACAGAAAGTTTAATGATGGTGAAAAGTTGGCATCATGAAGCAAAATTGTAAATGTAAAATTGAAAAAATAATTCATTATGTTCTAAATAATTGTACTATAAATGAAAAAAATAATTATATTATCAAAGGAATTACATCTCTTAAAAGTAAGAAGCTTATTTTGGAATAGAAAATGCGTTTCTATTTATTTCCCTCCGAGTCTCCATTATCCACCTCGATTACGATTTATCCGGGCTGTGTGTTCATCGATTAAGCCGGTTAATCGAGTATTGTATATGACATGTAGTTATAGTATTTGTGTTGCTTTGTTCTATCAACGAAACTACTGCGCGGCGAACTAAAAATTTTATAGTATTCAAATACTATAACTACTTTATTCGTATTTCTGATAAATATCGTCACATTCTCACTCTTATATGAGATATGTATACTATGTTAGGTTATCTTTTATGAAGACTTTGTTGCTTCAAGGTTCTGGGGTAAATGCCTTGCGGCCCCTTATAGTTCGCTTATCAAAAGGCATCGCTGCTATCCGCATTCCGTGACGAGATCCTTCAGAAAGAGACTCCATTCTTTGGCAATGCTACATGGGGCCACTTGTTATCTACAAACTAATTCACGAATTCTCTAAACTGTAAACAGCCATATTCGGTGATATGGCTATGAGGAGTCGGTACAACAGACTCGGCAACTTCCAAACGCCGATTACCGACTTTCCAGACATTAGTCTGCTTCCACTTGCGACTAGTCGCTCGCGATTACAAAATCTATTGTCGAATATGGTACAATTTCCACTCGCATTGTCTTGACTAACATTAAAACTATCGACAGTTACGACAAAGTTATTTCTACCAAAACTAGTCAAAATGACTGGTCTTTAGAAAATACGTAACAATAGAATATTTTTATATTTATTGAATTATTACATTCTCACAAAAGGAGTTCATGTTATGCAGTGCATTTTTGATATTATTCATTCAGTTGGGATCACGATCCCTAAACGAGGATTGGCACATTTATAAAATTGTAGAATCAGTCACTTTGACTGATGTCAGTATCATGATCGATCCGAAATTTTCCTGGTAATTGACACCATCATATCGAATGATACGCAGTAAAAATTCTAAAAACATGTGGGAAATTGTACAAAGCGAGGAGGTTGTTTAGTTCGGGTTCGGTAAACAGATTCTACGACTGTTTTACCCTTTGAGAAGTACCAATTATTTTGACCGGTATTGGTATAAGTAGCAATGATACAAATTTATTTTGAATTTGAATACATAAAAAAAAAAAAAAATAAGAAAATAAAATTAATTATATTATTCCTTTAGTTATCGCTACAAAAATCATTACATCATTTGCAAAAGAAAATGTAACATGAAGTAGAAATTTAAAAATAAAATTGTAGAACCAGACATTTTGTCTGGTATGGTAGATGTAGTATCAAGGGTCGCAGGCAATTGCAAAGTATATGAAATACATACGTGTTGTAACCAGATCCAAAACAATCACGCGCGACTGAACGTCATTTTGTTGTTAGAAGTATGAGTGCTCATTAAGGATGTTTTAACGACGATTACGACGTTATACACTATCTTTGTACTTGTACTTAAAGTGATTTTAATATAATTAACTATCACAACTTTATCACGTGTCCCTTTGTTAAACAAACTAACACGTTTAATATCCATCTCGGTTCCTTTAAAAGGAATAAAGCTAAGCTTTAGTCATAAATTAGGGTAAGGCGAAATAGCGGTGGACTATCTGCCATAATATCGTTATGAAAATGCGTTTGTATATTTTATAATTATATATAATTATATAAACAAGTGACATTTCGGATGATATTTAATTCAATTTATGATAATTTATTTTTATTGGCTAATTATATATAATGTACAGGGTGTCCAAAAATTATTTTTCATGGCTTTGGCAGATATTTTTGCAGCTTCAAATCGACGGACATGTGATTGAAAAAGTTACCGCAAAATTGACCTTAATATCCAATTCCACGGTAAAATTTTTTTAATATATCATGTAGTATTCATTATGAGGCAGAAAACTCTCAAGGGGACCATTAGGCGTAACTCAACCGTTCTCTTCAAGAAAAGATATTAAATTTTCATTCATTGTACATATATATATGTCGGAGATAAAAGTACACCGGGCCCTCCCATTGGAATTCTTTGGAAAATCCCCAATACTTTAATCTTTATAAGTTAACCTGATTATAATTGTCCGAGATAATGAGCTTGGGCTCGAGGCGACTAGTCGCCGAACGTAGCCGCGGTCACGGGATGAATGTTTTTACCTAATAGAGACATAGAATAATTGTATATCTCTTCTTAAAAAGAAATAGTTGTAGCGGCATTCGACTTTAAACATTCCAACAGTATATATATTATAAATATATATATATATATATATATATAACGATATTATATATAAATATGTCGGAGATGATAGGACAACGGGGACCCCCGTTGGAATCACTCGGGAAAAACCCCAATGCTGTAGTGTTTACAAAACAACCCAAATACAGTCATTCGAAACTTGAGACAATGAGCTTAGGCTCGAGGTCGCCGAGGGTAACCGCGGTCACGGAATAAACGTTCCACCTGACAGAGATATGGAGTTACATAGCTCTCCTTTAAAGAATTGGCCGTACCGACACTTAACAGTAAACATTCCAACGGCCCCGTGGCTCGCCACACACAGACCCCATTCCTCGGACAAGATGATGGCCAAATGTCGATGCATCATTCACAGTATATGTTCAGCTAGCCTGAGGAACCGCTACAAATCTTAGGATTTAGTTAACTAAGATCCTTCAGATTTATTCTATCAGCCCGTAATCTGTCACCTATTGCGGGAAGATACGGGAGGTCTGCTTTCCTCACGAACGATGCTTCCCGTTAGGAACTCTCTCTCAAGGACGGCTAGCATCCTTTTCAATCTACTAACGTAGAAATTAACTAATTAACAGCAACGTCCATTTCCCTCACCCTCCGAGCGGAGGCTTTCCTCGACGAATCCAATGATTCCGTGCCCTTAGGCACACCCCATCATAGTCTTCCTCTGCAGCGTCATCGTGACGGAAAGTCATTCCCTTTCTTGTAGTCTAGCCAGTTACCTAGTGTGTTTGTACGATCGGTGAATAATCCACGTCTCAACAAAGAGTTAATCAAGCAATCCTTGTATCACGGGAAATAAGTCGAGTCCGACTTAAACTTTGAAGCAAAGTATATCCGTTATCCCGTGGATCCGTCATATCAAACCTAAGATCATTGTCATTAGCGTCTAATTACCGCGGCCACTTGTTAATCTTGCAACATCTATACCAGTGTTAGTAAACGTTACCTTGATTGTGCGACAACGATGAATAACCCAGGCGAAGATTCGTTACACGCCCCTAAGTCAAGTCCTAACGCCAACCCGACATATATATATGCAATGAATGAAACATGAGCATTTTTTCCAAGAGAATGATCGAATTGCGACTCATGGTTCCTCAAAGGTACTGCAAAGTCGCAATTCAACCAATTCGTCCCCCGTGACGAGTATTATACAATGCAATAAAGAGATCTGACCTTGAAATTCAAGGACAAAGAATTCTTGAACATCCTGTACCTAAGATAATTGAACTTTTTATGGGTTCAATTTACTCAGTTATACAAAAGTTAATACCAAAAATATTTGTTTGTCTTTTTATATGTTATGTATAATTCATAATCAACTATATGGAAAGAGCATAAATATAAAATTATATTTGTGCACAAAAGAGTGCGTCGTAACGAAATTTTGTAAGGTTGATTGCCAATGCACAATAGTTATAGTTATAAGTCATCACCGCGAAGAAAAAATAATTTGCATAACAAGAATAGATCGCGATTCCAATATTACATTGAAAGTGTTTTGTTTACAAATAAGAAAACGTACCTCAGTTCTTAAGGCGTTCACGATATTATCTACCTCATCATCGGCGAATAATTCGGAGATTTCGCCAATAGCGAGCATATCGCTTATAAGTACCAGAAATTTTTCATCGGCGATATGAGAATCAGTCATCATGAAAGTTATTCCGATTCCTTTCAATCCAGATTTCAAATATAAACCTGATAAATCGCCTCTTAAATCAGTCATCGAATAACCTGTTCGTAATTGTATCTGAAAAACCTAAAATATAAAGGACTTTGATTAATTTTTATGCAAAGAGATTGCTTACATGTTATGTATATGTGTTGATATTAATTTGAAACTAATTAAAAAGAATTTCATCTATGAAAGTTCACAGTTAATTTTTATTCTCCATCTATCTCACATTCTTCAAATAGCAGAAATTCACCCAAAATTTCACCTCAGGAGCATTAAAAAACTATTTGAACATCGTTTAGGATACCTTCGTTTCAATTCAAAAATAATAAAACTTGATCACTCCTTTGCACTTTTGTTATATAACGATTCCTTATTTAATGTTATTCCAGTACTATCAAATTCTAATTTTCACTTGACCTGATATTTTAAGGAACATGACGTAAATTATGTAGGTATAATTTCTTCAGTTACTTTTTATCATAGTAATGAATTTTTCTAATATGATCCTATTTTTATTAAAAATTCAAAGGATGTATTGTATACATATAGTTCTTTGATGAAAACTACGAAAATAAGGCAATAGTCAGAGAGAAAAAGGGCGATATTACTCGTAAATCAACTGATTTAACAATTAATATTCAATATATATACAATTTATATATTCCAATCTAAACTTAACTTATTGATGAGAGATGATATAAAAAAAAATAAAATGGATGGATTATGATTTAGGCTACAGTAACTACTAGGTAGCCAATAATTTTAGCGTGAAATAATTTTCAATGGATTTATTGCTACAGAAAATATTGCATTATCTCTTACCTGCCTGTTTGTCACATACTAATAATGATTAGAGGCAGCAGATATGTACGAGGGTGAGTCAAAAATTATCCGCACTGTCGCTGTAGAATTTATTATAAGCAATTTTCAGAAATGACATACTTCATTTTTCTACATAATCGCCCAGCTTTTCAATACACTTTATCCATCTGCTAAAGAGCTTTCGTATTCCCTCATTAAAAAATGTTTTCGACTGAGCCGCGAACCACGAATGCAGTGCCGTATTCGCCTCTTCGTCGATTGTTTCGGTACCACTTCGTATAAACTTCTCGAAACCTAAGTCTATCGCGGAGTATTGCATAAACAGAGCCATGACTGATTCACAAATGATTTGCCATATCATTCAATGCCACCTGTCCATTCGACAGAATCAGTTTACGTGCACTTTTGATGTTGTTATCAGTCGTGGATGTGGACGACCTTCCAGTTCCGTCTTCATGACTGACACCTGTGCTACGTTCTTTGAACTTCTGTATCCATTCAAACAAACTTGCTCGCGACAAACGCTTTCTTAATACTGTGCACAGAGTGTTCGATAAATATCGGCACTAGACACGCTCTCCAACCACAAAATACGAATCATTGCATGCTGCTCTTTTTTTCGTGCAAATCACAAATGGGGCATCCACAAATGAATTGACGTAACACGTTCAAACCTGAACAGCATTGACTTAAAAGATAGAGATGTTATACGAAAAGTGCAGATAGGACAGTATGGCCAACAGAAGTTCTAAATATAACTGGAATATAACTGGAGTGCGGATAAGTTTTGATTCGCTTTCCTCACACACGCGTAATTATTATTTTTTAATTTTAAATGTAACATGGAATATTGAATAACATGATAGTAACTATGCACGGTTTTAGTTTTTGAGTTATATACAAATGTATGTTTAATAATATATATAAATAATAATAAGTAGTAGTAATCTAATTTACGATACACTTACAAAATCGCATGAAATAAGAATTAAGTCATACTAGCGTTACCAGCAGCCTCACGGCAGCCGAATATTAATCTAATCTAACCTAAAACTCATTGATTTATCTTTTTCTACTTATATCGAAGATAATTAGCATCAATAAGTCAAGTTTAGATCGGGATATGTAAAATTATGACCATCCATGTGCCAGAATGTAATGTAATGAAAACTAGGTTTAATTGAAATTTTTTGTAAATATCTCGGAAACGAAGACTGAGCGGCGATTATGTACATAGAAAAACGTTGTTTAGAATTTTGATCTTGATAATATATTTTTAGCTCATTGAAACTTTCTAGACGTATAATTACCTTTATTGTTCTATTACTTTGTTAATTGTTCATTTTTTACATTTCTTTCATAATAGCTAAATGTTTCACTTTTCGTGTCTGAAAAGGTGGTGATTTTTATGGAAAATTCGCACAGGTACTCAACTCTTCTTAAAGATAAGGATTAGTTAGAATTGCATGATGTAAGGAATTTTACAAATTATAGCAATAATACCTCTAAGCCTGCGATGAAAGACGCAAGACTAGAAAGAGATTGTTTTCCGCTTCCTCCAACACCAACAAGCAATGCGTTTCCTCTTGGCGACTCCAGAATGCGATTTATTTGACAAACCTGGTACATAGCACCTTCGAATAAAACCAGATTCATTGCCGCTACCTATTCGAAGGTAAAAAAACATAAATTTGATTAGAGAAAAGAAATAGTAACATATATAAGAAATTCGAATATTCCAATTAGAATAAATATAGCTTTTACTTGTTTTATCAATTAATTTTAATTCAAAAAACATATATTTGAACTGGAGATAAAATTGTGTTTTATTTACAAAGGTTCTTACTCACGAATTAAAAATTAATTTACATTAAAGTTTAATAGTACTGCTATATGCAATATAAACTAAGTTCTTATGTTATCTATTTTTACAATCGAAGAGTACAAGCAAAAAAAAGTTGTGTGGAAAACAATGTTTCATGTACCAAAATATTGTATGTAAATATTGTTTATGTATAGCGTGTAATCTATATGTCAAAATTAGCAAGAATTTTGTAAGAACTGATGAAGGTTTATATTATCAATATGAAAAGATCTAAATTTAAACTATGTTGTAGCAAACAAAACAAAACACTGTCTTTCACATTTGAATGTGACATTATTTTGTTTATCACATTCTATACCGGAGGAACGTTGATTTTGAGCTATAGTGAAAAGATTTATAGATTGTCATAATTTCGAATGTTTATTTTTACACTGACTATGATTTGTTTTATTGTAACATTTAACAAAACTATTAACTTGAATATCATTTATATTTTTTTATATGATATACTATATAATTTATATTTTAAATATAAATTGTTATTACCAGTTCGTTATAGTTAACCAGAGCTTCATCCAGTAACTTTGTCAATTGTTGCCAATCTTTTATTGGCATATATTTTGGTTCACCGATTCCTTCCGCAAAATGACAATATATTATTGGTCCAGCAAATACAATATTTTCGACCATTTCCTACGATAATAAATGATATTATTAAATTTATCATTATCAAAAATTAAATTAAGAATATACGTAACAAAGACCTATTTACTTCTCTTTTATTTATAATAATTAATACTACTAACTTTTTCAAACTTACAGAAATATTTTTGCGAAGCGACTCCTTCAGCAATTGCTGAAAGGCTTTTTTATCTTCAGCATTGATTAATTTATCCGAATACACTCTTGTTGCTTCGTGAACGGACAATCTGATCCGTGTGCAAACAGTATGCCCTTAAAAAAAGAGTAAACTTTTTTGTATCAAATATTTATTATTAAATATAATATTGAATATTTTTTTTAAGAGAGTTAATTATAACGTCACGTGATTTTCATCTCAATAAGTTGAATTTCATGGTAACTACTTCAGTTACTAACTGCGTTCGACATGTATACAAGTTAATCCAAAATTTTATTTCGGCGCGGTTCACGTGTATAAAAAATTACCATTTGTCATAAAAACTCAAAATTTATATAATACTTTACTGTGTATATCGGCTATTTGGCGAATTCTTTTGTGTATTTTATTCTATTATCTTTTGGCAATTTTTCAGTTATTAATAACAATAACCTTTTCAGCGATCAATGAATTGTTAATTTTGTAATCCAACACAATTCCAATTTCCTCATGAAGATACAATTTACTGATGAGACAATATTTAGTAAATGTGGAATAATAAATATATGTAACAAATATCTCCTGGTACACGAAAATCCACACGCATTAAGAGATAGTTCATGCAGCATGGTGCGACATCACATTCTACCAACGTCGTACAAGAACACTTGATCAGCTGTTTTGGAAACAGGTAGTCGGTGGAAGAGAATCTGTGCATTGGCCTGTTCAGTACTAAGATTTAAATCTTTTCTACTTTTAGTACTGAGAATACACGAAAACACAATATAGTAAAATCTTAAGAAAACAGTCAGGTTCTGTTTACAAAGAAACGGAGGACGTATCGAATATCTGTTGTAAGTTGTGTTTTTTGTGGACACTCGCGGCCGAGACAATCGCGATGCTTTTGTTGTGAACGATCCCTACGACTTGTACGAGATAAGCTGCCAAGATATGTATCATTCGGATTGAGGATCATCAGATCAGAAAGATCTACCTATATTAGATTTCGAAATTATCTTGGATAAGCTAAATAAGATAAAATATCATAATGACCGATTCAGCGGAAATATTAATGGTGCGTATAAATATAAACGTAACAGAATCCATTCTTTTTTTTATACATGGGAAAATCTTCATAGCCACCGCGTTTCGCATCCACCCACCCAGTTTACGACATAGTCAAGTGTATACATGTTCGAAGAGTCTTTAATTTTGATTTAGTCGGAGATAAAGCTTCCTATGGAAAAATATTACTGTACTAACGTCACCAGTTCGAAAACACTTTACACAAAAAGCATATTAATTTTAAAAGGCAAACTGCAGCAAAGAGCGATAAATTTCTATGGTTTTAATTAAGCTTTTGTCATTTTAATGACCTGCTTTGTTGAAATAAATCTTACTTGAAAGATGTTTGAGAGATCACGTAGATTAAATACGTAATGAAATTTCACTGCTGTTGGTAGGAATGTTGTTGAAATTTTGTGGTGACAGTACAATGCTGCATTTAATAACGATTCTGCAATTTTTGTCAGCGCTAAGTTAAATTTATTGATAGGATTCATCAGGTGTTGATCTAGCATTTGGCTGTAGATCAGTATTAAATTATCTTCGGTTGGAAAACTGAAATAAAAAGAAATTTTCAGTTGATAGAAAAAGATTTTTGTAATAATAATTTACATATAAGTTATATTTCCAGAAATTTTATATTCATATATTATGTCATATACAGGATGATGCATATAAATCGTGACAGCTGAATATTTGTTTTTCTTTATTATTATTATTTAATTTGTACTTTACAATTTGTCGCTGGACATTTGTTAAATTTTTCTAGCTTAATTGCTAAATAACACGTGGATGGCTACTCCGAGCAGGATACCATTTTCCAGTTTGTTTATTTTATTTTTTTAGCAAGGTCAGTGGAATGTTTTCTTTTCAGTCTCCTTTTTATATGGGTTTCGCTCGTGTCAGTAGCCAACCTATTTTGCTGTGTTGCCCTTATTTCTTTGTTTTTTTTTTTTTTTTGCGTACCTGCCGATTTCTTCTTTGACCGTTGGTATTTTTAGTTCTTTGCATGTATCCTCGTTTCTGATATGGGGCGTTGACTATTATTCTGAGTATCTTTGAGAAGCGACTCTGGTTTATTTACCTGACTCATTGCTGCTGTCCCCCATAATGGTATTCCATACGTCCAAATTGGTTTTATTATTGTTTTATAACCCTGTGATAGGGACACAAAAGGAATGAAATTTTACCGAATTAAATTTGCTAAAACAATTGTGTGATGTAGCAGCTAAATAGATCTGGGATCCATATATCTTTAATCGTATCATATCTAATTTCATTCTTTGTATTACTATTATTGATATTTATGTTCTTTTTTAAATACATAGGACAAAGATAAGCTTTCAAAGATTAATGTCTTTTTATTTCATTTCATTGTGTATATTGCTATTATCATAATTTGTGTTCTTTTTTAAAATACATAGAACAGAGATGAATTTACAAAGATAAATCTTTTTAAAGATAAAGAGGAAAAAGGTAACTGTTCTATCATTCGAAAACTTCATTATCCGAACATTGTTGCCTCCTAATTAGTTCGGATAACTGAGATTCTGCTGTATATCTTTCCAACTGCAATATTATTGCAATGTTTTTTTATTTACGATGTTCAAAACTATTTCAGTTTTAACATGTTCCAAATGATAGCTTCTCACATGTGAACATTTCGTAATGCTGCGACAAGAAAATAATCGCATCTTACTCAACATTTCTGATATCACAGCAACACAACCTTCACGAATCCTAATTTTCTGTTGCCTGGATTAATCATACGTGACTATAATCGTTAAATAATTACATTTTGATGTGGACTATTTCGAGATTGTATCATACATCCAAAAGGCGTCCGTTTCATGCCAAGTTTATATCCGAACATCCTATGTCCACTGTGACCATTTCCAAAATGTTTGCAAGACTTAAATTTTGCATGTCCTAGCAACACCCATTTCTTAAATCTAACAAATACTCATAGAACTTAAATTTTGGATGTTCTAGGAACATCTCTCCCGAAAGTCCTACAAATATTCTTAAGATCAAATTTCGAATATTTTACTAATATCCATTTCGTAAATCTAAAGAATTAAATATCAGACGTTATAGGAACAACCATTTTTTAGGTCTTAAAAAGATGCACTAATTTATTTGTACGTTTATGTGAGAATGACATAATGCATGGTAATAGTCGTGTAGTACTAAAATATTTCTTTTTCTCGATACTTAGATTATAGATTATTAAAAATAGATTGTCAAGGAAAGTAAAAAATATTGTAAAAATAAAAAAAGCAAACACCACACGGAGTTCCCAAGCGGTCACCCATCTAAATACTACCCGTGCCCAGCGATGCTTAACTTTCGTGATCGGACGAGAACAAGTGCTTTTTTTTTGTTGTGTTTATTTAGCCAACATAAACTTTTTTATACATTGATTGTAATTCATTTAAACTATGAATTTGCATAAGGTGTGTTAAGCAAAGGTACTATTGCAAAACATTGCAATTTCTTGATGCTTAGAGTATAGATTATTAAAAATTGATTGTTAAGGAAGCCGAATTTATTTTTTAGATTTACGTTATCTTTGTGCAAAAGGAGACTAGGAGGTTATTTATGACTATTTCGCATATTATGCTTATGTTGGGTAGGAGATTTATATATCGCAGGTTTCAGGGTGAGAAGCGGTCTTTATTTTTTTTCTTTTGTGATGGCTGTTAAAATTATTAAACAGCACTGTGTAATATCATTTTATTCGGTTGGGTAAGCGTTTGAGCAAAATGTTCGAGAGCATGATGTCGTCGAAACCGGATGATTTTTTATTGTTTAATTTAGAGAAAATGATTTTTAGTTGGCTATAATTTGTAAAATAGTTTATTTAGTTTATTGTCTGGTTGTTTGGGGCTGTCCGAGGTATTTTCATTAGAGAATATGAAGATTGTCTTATTTAGCGATATGTCTCGCTCTATTTTATTTTTCAGTTTATTTGTTTCAGAGATAATAATTCTGTTTAATTATCCTCGACCCATAAGTTCGTTGTGTGTGGGTGTGTTTTGGAAAATTGATTGCTGATAACGTATAGTTTTTCCGTTGGTTTACATGTTATGAAATATCTAGACCCAATGTCTTTATTGATATTCTGTATCGCTATACCTGCTTCTTGGAGGAGGAGAGCTTTCTCTGGAGGCAGTTTGTAGGAAGGGATAGAGTTAGGTTCATGTAACCTAAAAATTTGATTTGTCAGTGGGAACATGCCAGCTGAGTCTCTTTAGACATATTTTTTTATTTTGTTTGCCCATCTTCCCTTTTATCGTAAGAATAGTTGTATTTCAGATTGTTTATTTTTGTTAATGTGTAGCTTTTATCTAGTTGTTGCTCGTTGTAGCACGCTTTCGCAGTCAAGGCGCTATTTTAGAATGGTATTCCAATAGCTAAAACGATTCTCTTCAGCGTTAGTAGCAGTATTTATAATTTCCTATACTGTAAGTTTCTTGTAAGGATAATTGACATATTATAACGGTCCGAGCGGTCGAGCACCACCCTTACCCAATATGATCGAAGCCTCGCATTCATCCACGTATCGTTCGCGCTCTTACCGCGAAGAATCCCCCGCACTTGGAGCGTATTCACGTAGTAAGCACCATCTTGCGGGCGAATATTGCGGACGAATATTGCGGGCACCATCTTGCGGGCGAATATTGCGGGCACCATCTTGCGGGCGTTTGACGATTTTCTTGAAAACCAATCAGCGTGCGTATTTAGGGTCCACCGTTTTGAGCCTTGTTATTTGATTCGATGAGTGTTGGGCTCGCTCGAGTATAATAACGGTGTCGGCAGTCGCGTTCGAGTAGTTCAATCGTGAACATGTAACAGAGAGTCAGTTTCCGTATCGCTAAACGTGGATTAAAGAACCGCTCTTCAAGCGCTCGAGCAGGCGAAATCGTTTCGTCAGTCGATACTTTTCTGAGCTGGCTTTTTCGGTGCGTCAATATCTTCAAGCATTCGTGGACATGGCTGCAATCGTTCATCCATTCATCGTGCAATCCATCAGGCGTAACGATCAGTGGACAGTCCTGTGCGAAGTCTTCAGTTCTGAACAGTACCTCCACGCATACGCGAAGGTCAGTATCATTTTAATGAGCAAACGATTAGTAAACCGCTTCGTGCGAGTCTTTCAAATGCGAGCGGCATCGATACGCGTTCGCGGATGAACGTATCGTTAATCATTCGTATCGTCGTACGATAATTTAGTCGCATTCGTTCAATCGTACATCGCGTCGTGGCTGTCACGTAATTTTTAAGTAATTATACAAATGTTGAGTTCAGTATAGTCTTTATTCTTTAGACTTAGTGTTTTATTACAGAGGCCAATATTGTAACTGGATTGAAATTAGAAATAGAACTATTTGAACGGACTCGTACCATCAAAGAAGAAAGCTCGGTGTGGGTGTTCCCTTTGGAACTCAGAACGCGGATTCGTTGTCCACACTTTTTGATGGAAAAGTGAGGGTAACGATCCGCGATGCCCATTGGTAAATGAATTAGGTAGTAAAGACAAGGAGAGCTAGATATGGCTCGTGGGCATCCTTGTTCGTGGAAAAACTCTTATCTTGCCAGACACCCGCTTTCTCCGTATTAGGTAAGAGCGTGCAACAAACATAAACCGAAAATGTTTACGTGAAGAAAACTGAAACTGAACAGATTCGGTTTATGTTTGTCTTCCTAGGCCTGTTGCGAGTTAATGGAACAATAGATAGGTCTTGG
Organism: Bombus pascuorum; assembly: GCF_905332965.1. Taxonomy (NCBI): domain Eukaryota; kingdom Metazoa; phylum Arthropoda; class Insecta; order Hymenoptera; family Apidae; genus Bombus; species Bombus pascuorum. The sequence continues at coordinate 4,101,931 of NC_083503.1, forward strand.
CGTTCGGACTACGTGGAATTTTACAAGGACCGTCACATCTGGCGTACCACATGGCGAAAAAGGAAAGTTGGTTCGTGACATGGCATTCGCTTTGGTTGCTTCGTATTGCATAATCGTCCGCAGTAAGTATTCGTAAATTTCGTCTTGATCGTCGAAGACAATTCGAAACTTTCTCACCGTTTATTCTTCGATATTTTGTTTTCGAGTTTTAACTTCGTCAATTGTTCTTCACGCATTGAGTCATCACTCTCCCTCGTAAATCTGTTATTCAAAATTAATTCGACGGGAAACAAGTTACAGAGCGCGGTATCGTCGATATCGGAAATACGCGCATGTTAGACGTATCGTTATTTCTTTAACCGTTTGAGTACCAAGCAGCGTGATCGCGCTGTTTAGATTTTGTTTCGCGAAAAGTCCCAGTACATTTGAACGCTACGGACGACTGACCGTATTTTGTATGTAATTGTTATCTTAATAATTTTTATTGAATAAAACTTGAAATATGTATAAACTAATAGTACGTACATACGAAAATATAGATTTATTTCATAAAAATAACAGATATGACGAGCGCTATCCTGCCGTTTGTTTCTCTTCGCAATCGATTAAGAGGCTATCGCGCCATTCGGGTGGTCTTTTCGACCCTGGATCTTTTCAAAGACCCCTGGGACTCAAACGGTTAAATTATGCTAATATTATCAGCAAATAATTATTTTTCTATTTACTCTATATGATTTTTGAAACATTAAAAGATTATTATTGCTCGACTACTTCAATATTGATTACGATGCTTTTTTAATTACGGTGAAAGTTTGTCACAACTTGTGTGAGAGACTGTAAAATTGATTCGAAATAGTATCTTATAGGGACCGATGAAACCGGTGAGTTAGATATTTATGTAATTAATGGTTATTCTATTTTTGAATTTTCTTTGCGAATATGTTAACTGTGCTTGAGCAGCGCTGGGTCAAATTTATAGGAAAAGTATTTTAAATACTATTTTAAGTAGTTGTCGGTCTACGGTACGAATAAAATATTTTAAATATGTAATAAAAAATAAACTATCTTTATTTTTACAATGCGGTATATAAAATAAAGTATTTTATCTTTGTATTGTAAATAGCGTTTAAAATGTTTCTTAACAATGAAAATAGATTAAGCAGAAGGTTAATATCAGGATGCAAGAATCCAAAATATTTACAAATTAAATTCATGTTCTATTTAATCCTGCTGCGGTATTCGGGTTTCTTTGTTCTTAGTGCTCTCCTTTCTTTTTCTGACAAATACGTGCGATCATAGAAAATTTAGGGAACGCACTGGTACAAAATTATATTATAAAACGGTAATATGACCCACGTAGGAAAGCTACAAAAGAAATACCAGAGAGTGCTATAAATACATCGGAACATTTCAAAAAGAAAATAAGAGTTCGTAAAAATTTCACTAATGCCAAAATTTTGTTAGCGATAATAGAATGTTTCGGTTCATTAGAATGAAAGTTATTCCTCGGTACTTTAGTGAGAAGATAATCTAAGCAAAAAGGAATCCTTGTACGCAAAGGTAACTTTCTTCTTCAAACTCTTACCGAATAATTTAGTTGAATGGAAGACCGCAGCAAGGTTAAGTATGGATATTCACAAGTAACGACGAGTATTGTTCAAGGCTTCCATCACTTAGATTACTCGTTTGTGGGCAAACACGCAATCCATTTCTTTTTTTTTTTTATTTAATTTGTGCTTTACAATTTGTCTAGCTGGACATTTGGTAAATTTTTCTAACTTTGATTCTTGGTAAAATGTTAATGGTTACCCCCATCAGGCAGGATACTAGTATCTTCCAGTTTGCTTATTTTATTTCTTTAGCAAGGATGTTTTCTTTTCAGTTTCCTTTTGATATGGGTTTCGCTCGTGTCAGCAGTCAACGTAATTTGGCTGTGTTGCCGTTATTTCCTTGTTTCTTTTACTTTTTTGCATACCTATCGATTTCGCATTGGTCTGTTGGCATTTTTAGGTCTTTGCGTGCATCCTCGTTTTTGATATACCATGGGACATTGACTATTCTTCGGAGTATCTTTGAGAAGCGACTCTGATTTATTTACCTGACTCATTGCAACTGTCCCCCGTACGTCCAAATTGGTTTTATTATCGTTTTGTACATTGTTAGTTTATTTTCCATGTTGACTTTAAAGTTTTGAGTAGTTAGCCAGTACATCTGCTTTTTATTCGCGCATCTGCTTTTCAAACATGCCTTGTTTGTGTTAGATGCATATCATTCAGCTGGACATTAGGTGGTTTCCGTTTTTTAGTTTCCATATTGTAAATATAATGTGGTTAAATTGACTGGGGTTTGCTTCTATCCTGTAGTCATTTTTCTATTTTTCTGATACGCTCTGGTAGTAATATGACTGAGACAATTAGAGTGTTTGTTTTACGTCGAAGGCAGGAGAAGTAGTGAAATTAAGAAATCACTGATCGTTTCCTCGCGTCGTTCGAATCATTTCGCTTAGGTTTAGAGGTTTCACGAGCAAGGTAAGAAAAATTCAGACTTTAGATATCGTGTCAGAGTTTATTATGTGAATTCAACAGAGCGACAGTCAAGAATGTTAGGACAGAGTGTGACATAACGACTCTCGATTGACAACTCTTGATTCTTCGGTGGCTAACTGAGGATCAATAGCCACGGTGCCGAAATGCATTAATGGCCATCAGCCCTGAGGTGATTTTGGTGTAGAACGTGTAGGGTGCCACAGTAATACTCAGTGGTGTTCAACAGTATATTTATTAACAATTCTCGCTTTCGACTCTTTACGTATCATTCTCGATTTCGACTCTTTACGTACAACTCTCGATTCCAACGGACGATTCTCACATCTCGGTTACAACTCAACTGTTTTATTTATCCGATTCGTTTCTTTTTGTCGTCCCTCAATATCCCTACTACGCATGCGTTTGTCAGGCATCCGCGACTGTTGCCACGTACGCCTTCTCCCAAATATTCGTCGGAAGGACCATACGGATATCTACAGCTCATTAGGCCTGTCGGCACTAGAGCTTCGGTGATACCGTTGGGAAGTTTTGTTGTCAAGTGCCGCTAAACCGTATTCAAGTTTTCCGACCCGCTTGATGGCACTTGTGCTTTATCGCCGACATTGTCTGTATGTCGGCGATCTTTCCGCGTTACTATAATTCAGACTAAGGAAACCGTTCTACAGTGTCACCTGACTAGTAGAGTCGTGTCGTCCGTGAATGTTAGTATTTTGCTGTTGTTAGTTATACGCAATACAGTGAAACTAAATAGTTTTGCGGTGGATAGGTCGTGATAGGTGCGGAAGAAACACTCGGATATAATTAACAATTACTCACGATTACTATTGGCGGTTCGCGATTACAAGTTCGACTTCTATGCGATGCGTACGATGCGCGATACAATTTCGGATTATGATTGCTCCAGATATGTTGAGGCACTCTAGTCACCTATCATTGCTAACTACCAACTGTAGACTATCGATTCGCGACTGACTTCTAACGACTGTCTACGGATACGAGATCATTGGATTCGTCGAGGAAAATTTTCGTTAGAAAAGTGAGGGAAATTGGTGTTGATTGGTTGATTTCTAGGTTGATGGTTGAAGAAGGATGCTAACCGCCCTTGAGAGGAAGTTGCTGGCGGGAAGCATCGTGTGTGAGAAAAGCCGATTTCCCGTATCTTCCCGTAGCAGGTGATAGATTTAGGGACTATTAAGACAAAGACTATTTGTTCGTTTGAAGAACATTAGCTAAACAAATCCTAGGATTTATAGCGGGTCTTTCGGCTAGCTGAAAATATACTGTGAAGATGTATCGACATCTGCCAATCATCTTATCCAAAGAATAGGATCTTTGTGTTGAGAGCAACGAAATAGAAATCGTTGAAAAATTTAATGTCGAGCGCCGCTACAGTTGTAAAATTAAAATAGTCGTGGAATTTAGAGATCCGAACACAGCGGATACAAAAAATACATAAAAAATAAAAATCTACGACCTAACCAACATTCACCGCACAGATTGTCACATCTTAAAACTAATAAGGAACCACTTCGCGCAAGCGGCAAAAATAAAAGAAAACAGCCTAATCTTCAGCTGCTTATTCCCAAATGACCCATATTACAAAAACACACTGACAACAGGCTACATCCCCCAGAATCGTTCCTATAGCTAGACGAAAAAAACTACCTCCAAGACCAAAATAATATCCCGATAATTTACAATATAAAAAGAAAAATAGGCATCAAAACTATACTCTACGAGGAAAACTTAAACGGACAGACCACAGACACCAGGTGGAGTTACAACATGGCCCTCCCTCTAAAAGACACTACAGACAATCATAGAAAAAACACAAGAAAATATTGGTGGATACCAAATCCATAATAAAATAAGAAAGAAAACCATTAAATCGGCAAAAGTCAATTCTGCCTCCGTGTGACCTAGGTGTAAATATTGTAAATATTGTAAATATTGTAAATAAACCTATTTAACATCCCCCTCCCTCTCCCTCTCAACCTGCCCCACCACAAAGTCCCACAGCACACAAAAAGTAGACTACCGAAGCGTCCTGTTTTGCGGCCAAGTTTTCAGGACGAAAATAACAACCAAAAACAAGAACACACAAAAGCTCCGCTTCCCAGCGGCTTAAATCCAAAATATTTTTATCCAAGATATTATCCAAAAATATTTTTAATTTCATATTCAAGTCGTGTCATTTATCTTTAGTAATGTTTAACGTTTTTAACTTTACGTATATCTTTTTATACTTTTAATACATACATTTAATTTGGTGTTTTGTGTAAACAATATGTGAAATCGTTAAACAAAATCTTTACCGCAAAATGTAATTGACTACTTGAATAATTTCTAGACTCCTTTATTTTTCAAGTATTAGTGAATATTAATCCTCGGTACTTGAAAAAATGTACGGTGGACAACGTGTAGGTGGACAGACAAGCGTATAGCTCGCTCTGGTGCGCGCGGTTGATTAAGTGTTAATAAGCTATGGTCGTATACATGAAGAAAGTATCTTTTTAGCATTAAACGATTGTCACCATACGTTGTATCATTCTCTCATACATACTTACTTATATATTGCATTGTTTATATTTTCCGATAATGTTACATGTATTCGATATTCGGAATTAGAGAATGTAAAAGAATTATACATACGTATGTTGTTTGAAAGAATGCGAAAATACATGTGCCGAAAATTATGGCGCAAACCGAAGGGCGATAATTCCCTGCGCGCGGTGAAAATGAAATCGAAAATGTAAAATGATGTGTTTTCGCGAGAATCAATTATGAAATTCCATTTACACAACTTCACAATTCATTTTCTTGAAAACGAAGCCAGGCAAGATTTTACATATCTTTTTTATCCTCCTACATAATTCTATGTCGTAAAAAATTTTTATTCAACAATATTAAATTACAAAATCGATTACTTCAACTAACGCTCATACCGAGCTGAATGCGTTCTTTGTCGTCAGAATACTGTGAATCTCATCAGCAGGTCGGACCTCACTGACCAAAAATACCAGGCGTAAGAATTGTTAGTGAGTTTTTCGATTTATACAGTAATATTCAATAACGAAAAGTGATAAATAATGCTCACTATAAAAACAATCCAGAAAATAAGTGAAGGAAAGAAGATGGATAGAGCGAAAGAAGCAAGTAAAAGAAAAGTACAGCAAAAATGGATCATGACCTTTCTTAGCAACACAAGCTTTGGCACCCAAAGGACGTGAAAACTCAACCGTTCTCCAATCCTGGTGAACAGGAATAAAAGGGCAGAAAGTTGCCAGTAAAGTGTAAGCAAAGAGAAAAGCACAACAGAAGTCGCGGAACGCGAAAAAAACGAAATCATAAATTCAATGATAGCCTTTATCAGCAATACAAACGAAAAATGGGTTTAGCGTATTGCAATCGCAAGAGTCCGGCCTATTTCGGACACAGCAAAACCCTTAAATAATAACAATAATAGAATCCAGAACAAGAAGGAAAGAGAAGGAAAACCTAGGAAATAAAGCAAGTAGGCATACGGCCTCTCATGACGGAATGTCACAAGTCCGAAAGAGAATAATAAATGGACCGAGAGGTGGTATACCATCATCAACGAAACCCTCAATGTACCAGGCGTATCCCAGCGAAATGGGCAGCGCAAGGGGACCATCTCCAGCGACAACGCTACCGAGAAGCGAGACACAAGCCGGACAGGACTCTAGTCTCTACAAGGAAGAACGCTGACACCAGAGGACCCACAAATACAGTCAAACCGCTTCCAATATACATCACCCACCAGGTCTCGAAGTAGACTGTGAAATTCAGTGTGAAATTCTAAACACAAAGTCATTGCATGTTAAACGAATACACGCACATAAACACGTGCTATTCCTACAAAGTATACCAGACTTTAACAAAATGAAAGAAATCGTAATTGCAGTTAAGACAGCCTTTACGCATATACATCCAAATCGGAGAAGTACCACACTGTCTCACGAAAGGTTCTATACAATAGCTTCTCCGAGACAAAGATAGTCGCAGAGTTGCAAGCACTACAGATGTCGGACGTCCAATTGACAAAAGATTGGCGTTTCTCAACAAAAAGATCAATAGAGAACAATGTATTGCTCGTAATTTACATAATCCAAGTATCCCCACAAAGCAATATTAGTAACCTACTAAAAATGAACCGTCTAAATTACGTTAGGGTAAAATGGGAAAAAATCAGAAAAAGTGACATGAGGCAATGTCACAAATGTAAACTGCATGAAGCCGGACGGACCAAGCGAGTGCAAAATCAAAAAAGAAGACGCGGTAAACAAAGACAAAGTGCACTGCATGAACTGTAGAAACTACGGATATTTTGCTTTGTATAAAGGATGCCTAATACTCGTTGAACTCGTTGAAGTTGTCGGACATCCTAAGTCAAGGAACACGCCGAAACCAAGTATTCGAAAACCATACCCTAGCTGAACGTAATAAAATTATCGAAGACTTTAAAAAAAGCATATTCAAAGCCCTAAATGAACAACAAACACAATTAAACGAACTGTAACAATCATTAAAAACGCATGAAGAAAGGATTGACTCTTGCCCAAAAGGAATCTCATGTCTAGCCATATACGTTGGAGACACACAATTATAATTCCTTAATTTACGGGCAAATAACACATTCAAAACCATAGACCACGATTGCGACTATAACGCTCTGGTATTCCAGATAAACAAAAATACATTTGACTTCCTAACCTTAGAAACACAGAGTGACGGACCCAGGTACAAGTACAAAGAAACAAACTAGAAAAAATTACAAAATCAGCTCGAAAAGAACTGCGACCTAAATGTCTACAACAATGTCAACCTAACAAAGAGGCAAGTCGACTCATTTATAGAGGAAATAGAAAAACGTATATAAAGCGCCCTTCAAGAGTCCGTACTAAAAATAAAACAAAAGTCGACTTTCCAGCCCTATATCTATAATAAAAAAAGAAAATTACGAGACAAAAGCTGGATATCGTCCAAAATAAACAATCTAAAATGAAATTATTCCTACGATAAAACAGAAGATTTTGAATAATTAAGGTACCTTTTGCAGAAAATATAGTTGTGTCTAAAACAAGAATTCGCACTCTGTAAATCAACACAGAGCAAACAAAATAAACATATCTCTAAAAAGGACTCTGCTAGTATGTCCCACAGAGCAATCAAATTTTTACATCAAAAGAACCAAACTCTATGCCATCTCTCAAACTGCCTTCAGACGCGAACGAGTCCATTCAGCGCGGTACGAGCGTTAGCTGAAATTAGTGATTTTCTTATTTGCTTTTAATGTACAAAAAACGAATATTTGTAAAAATATAAATGTGTGCAAAAATGAGTGGTATATGGTATTAGTCGCGTAATACTAAAGCATTTCAATTTCGTCATGTTTAGATTATTGGTTATTAAAAAAAAATTATTAAGAAAGTAAAAAAGATTGGAAAAATTAAAATGTCAACACCACGCGGAGCTCCCAAGCGGTCACCCGATTTAGTACTTTCTTTATCTTAACTTTCGTTATCGGACGAGAACGAGTGCTTTTTTAATTCTTAATTACAACCTTTATTGCCCAAGAAAATACAGATTACATATGTTATATACTCAATAAACGAGGAAATTCATTTGAGACGTGGCTCTGGCAAAAGTATCGTTAAACGTGACGGCATGACATACTTATAAAATATTTGGAATAGGATTTACGTGTTTTTTACATTACGGTAATTGATTGTATTAAAGCTGCTCATAAGCGGTACTTTTATAGAATACTGGCCTTTTTTCTTCTTTTGCCATGAGAGTTTGGTGATAAAAGTGAACAAATCGGTAGTTTATTTTTAGTTTCTGTGAGGTTGACTCTTTGTGAAAAGAGGTTGAAGTGGACAGGGTAGGGAAGGGATGGAGAAAGAATGTCATTTAAATATGTTACAATATTTGCATTTATCTTACAATTGGAGAGATTGAACGCTGGTGACGTTTCGGGGTTCTCCTTTCCTTTTTGATTTCGGTATCCAATAATACTTTTTTATGTTTTTCCTGTGATTGTCTTTTGTGTTTTTTTGCGGAAGAGCTGTATTGTATCTCCACCTAGTATCTACGGACTGTACATTTAGCCTGTCTTGAGCGTATTTTTTTGGTACAATTCGTTTGGAAATAGACAATTGAAAATTAAGCTATTTTCTTTTATCTTTGCAGCGTTGGGGAAGTGATTTCTTATCAGTTTTAAGATGTCACAGTCAATGCGGTGTATGTTGGCTAAATGGTAGATTTATTTTTTTTTTTTTTTATTTGGTAGACTATTTACAATCAATTCTCATAGAGAATTAGAAGTAAATTATTTTGGTGTGATACTGTAACTTGGATCATAAGAGTTTATAGTATGTTTGATTCTACTTGATTATAATGCTTCAATTTAAAGGGTATTGTCTTTTTAGTCTGCGGATCTGAGGCGTCGTGTCAAGTAATTGGGTAACCAACGCGTTTTGGTGGTTGTTAACTCTTATATCATATCTATTTCTGAACCTAGATATATCTTCTCTGACTGTGGGTATCTGCTCCAGCTATGAATCTATTGCCCAGGTCTTTGAGGAATTTATCGAAGTTTTCTTTGGAAATAAAATGTCTAGAACAATATGCTGCTGATGCGGTGATTGGACCATGCCAATCTTCTATCGCTACGTTTGTGGCTTGGAGGTAGTCTTTCTGGAATGATGGAAGTTGATAGTGTTTTATGCTGGTTTTGATGATATTTCCGATGCCGCCGTGGGCCTTTCCACTGGCATGCTGGGTATGGTAAATGTTATCAGGTCTGTAACCATTTATTTTCAGGTAATTTTTATCGGTGAAGTGAGTTTCAGATATCAGCATTATGCCAATTTCTTATTGTTTTGGGAAGAGTTCTAGTTCGTATTTATGCTGAGCTAGAGCTTAGCGTTCCAAAGAGCGCTATGCGTATTGGTTTTATTTTACGTCGGAGCGTGTTAATTGGTCTACTATGATTGCAAGCAATGATAGCAAGTTATTAATTTGCTCCGTTTGTTTCACGATTAATTTTTCAAGCCTATTGAAGTTATCCGTGTTTCGTGAACTAGGTACATTAATTTGTGATTGAGCACTATTTGTGATTGAAGGAGTTGTGAATTTTTGTGGATTAAGCGCTTGGTTGGTCAGGTCCTTAACTCTGGATTCGGGGTACTTACTTTTATACAAGGTCTTGTAGGCTGTGCAACCTTTACAGTTCGCAGAATGCTCTCCTTGACAGAGGATGCACTTCGCAGGAGTTTCTGAAGATTTAGTGCACTGATCTGTAGGTTGAATATCCGCATATTTAACGCAGCTGTGATTGTGGTTGCAATATTTTGGCGCTTGTCCGTACCTTTGGCACCATTTACATTGAACTACCTCATTTTTTATAAAAGGTGGTTCAATTTATATTACCGAATTCATTAAACGATCGATATTATATGTGTTACGATCGTTCGCGGAGAGAAGCGGTCGCGAGGGAAACGCGTCAGCGAGGGGCGTAAATTCTGATCGATCCTGTTTACGCGAGCGGTAGGGCAGAAAAATGTTTGACACATACATTTTTGAGAAGTGATCGGTGTAGACATTCGAAAAGTTTACAGTTCTACATTACATATATTGTTCCTAGTTCTAGGGCTACGATTCCTAATATTTGTAGTCATTCAATTAATTCTTGCGATCGCCTTGGAGAGTTACACATTGTCTTTAAGTGCAGTATATGTACTGAGCGTCACAGCGAACGTTACTTTGTGCTTCAAAATATATTCTGAGTTTAACAAAGAGTTAGCCCGTGGACCGTGGATTCGTCATATTTTGATGATTTTAATTTTTTAAAGATACAGGCCAGTTTAGAAAACTCGCACGTCTTGCTGCTTCAAAACGAAAATCATCATAATTTTTTTGAATGCCACGCGACGTGGATGGAACCGGCGGAATTGGATGATCCGGGGGCATTTGTATTGGGAATGTTGGTGGCGTTGACAATGTTGACGGCATCGGTGATGTTAAATCACCCACCCTGGCTGAAGATGCAGGGGATGTTAAATCAACCACAATTACTTGAAATTCGCCTAAATCATTCGCCGATGTTGAATCAACCGACGAAGTTGAACCAACCGACGAAGTTGGATCAACCGATGAGTTTGAATCATCTGACAATGTCGAAGGAGTAGGCAGTGATTCTTCGTGTTCTGAAGATTCTGAATTTTGTTCCCTCAAACATCGCGATTTCATTATAGGAATAATTTTATCGAAATAGTTACTCGAAGAGTATTGAAACCTAAAAAAAAAAAAAAAAAAGGAAACTAAAATAGAAGAAAATCAGGAATTGGAGGATGCTCGATTGTGCAAAGTTTGCATGAGACGAGAAGCAACAATTACATTTCTACCTTGCGAACATCTCGCAACATGTAATTATTGCGCCCCTGCTTTTCTGAAATGCATAATTTGCCGGGAAGAAGTTAAAGCTGTAGTTCGTATAGCTTCTGCTTAATGCATGCACATGTATATATATGTAATTATGTACAAATAATAATAATTTTTAACAAATATTAAAACATTAAAACGTAATATTAAAATGTGTGATAATATGCAAATAGAAACATATTATTAAACTAATCAAATACATTTTTTCTGTATATTTTTGACTTTTCTTTTATTTTAACTGTTACTTAATTAAACATTAATTTGAATCATGTATCTTCTACGGTATTTCTACGGTATTTAATTTTAATTCTTATTGTATATTTTACTCGATAAATGTCACGTTATCGTAAATTAAAATGAAATGCTCTAGAATTAAGTAATTCGATGATGTGAACTGAAGATCAAGTATACTGTGAAGGAAAATGAACAATTACTTTTACAAATAACTTTCTATTCTCATCCTTCAAGATGCGAGAAAGCTATAAAGACAAAGCGCTGTACATTTCTCGGAACATCGTTTTATTATACGTTAAAAATTCCCTGTCCTGCTATCGCTTCATATAAACGACTATACATTCCGTGTTTTAGCAACTCCTAATAGCAAGCATAGCAGTAAGCAAGCATAAGTCGGACATATTACGCAAGACTATAGCAAAGGAGAGCAATGCTTTTGCTTTTATCCATAAATAAAAATGAGTGTTATGCATATGGACAGAAGTAAGTTTTCCAGGTTTGAAGAGCCAGTTAAAAGAGCTTTCGTAATTCATGCAAAAAGTCCGTATGGGCTCTTGCGTATACAGTGCACTACCAGCATCAAAGGCTGCACTTGCGTGAGAGAATTCGTACGCAGGTGCACTCCTGCCATATATCCATACTGTTTAATCACAGTTTGAGAAACTACATTGCTTCTTTAATTTTATTTTACTCTTATATAATAAACGCATATGTAAAACAGCTAACAGAGGAATATTTATAGAAACTTTTTACGAATATGTTCTATGTATTATATAAAGTATCTTAAAAATCATAATGACATATGATTATCACGATTATAAATCAATCAGAAAATATATATAGAAAGTATAGGATATTCATTGCAAACATATAAATATTTAGAAAAAGAAAAATAGTATACAGCATGAATAGACATCTTAAAATTTAAGAAGAAGAAACTAAGATTTAAGTCTTAAATATATGATAAAAGTTAAAGATGATTCTATTAAATATTCAGGTTTATCGATATAATGGATAATTGACTGCTTAAATACATTTTTGATACTGATATACATATATACTTGCATTAAATATCCCATAGTTCCTATGTATATTTTCAGATTTATATCAAATTTTATCATATGGTAGCTGAATCTCATTACAGTGCTAATAAAATTTCAAAATATTTCATACAGGTCACATAGATTTCCATAAATATGAAAATATTTATGGAAAATCTATATATTCCTTGTCATAATTTATGAAACGAAATCTATATATATTCCATATTTATAAAAGAACTCCTTAATGAGACTTAATTCAAAGGGTTGTGCGTATACGCAATTGTTAATTTATCATCTATACAAATTTTCCTATACATTCTAAATCCTTAATTTTCATAAATATCTTATTTTGGCCTTGATGATCTGGATCAACCATTTTCATGTTCTCTATTAGTACAGTTTAATAATTAGAGGTATCGTTTACTATGATTCCTATAGTCACTAGTCTACATATAAATCTAAAGTACTTATTGAAAAAGCAATAACAGTTTTTACTATTTATTATATAAATTGATACATATAATTACTATTTAAATATCACTGTTTACATCAATACCTAGTCTTTGAATCAGCTTAGAAGTAACCTTACTTAATCTAACTTCAAATTCAAAGAAAGAATTAACGTGTCGCGTAACAAAATACTTCTATGAAATTTTATCGCTGCATACTAGCTTCTGAAAACCAAGTTAGTTGTCATAATATTCTATCATAACTACATACTTATGATAATTATAAAAAATAAGTCGTTACAGTTCGATTTAAGTAAATTATTTATTTGGCAAATTTTTAATTAAAAAGTCGGTATATCCAGATTAAATTCTGCTTAAAATATAATTAAATTTTTAAAAAAGTTAAAAATTATGGTAGAGAAATATATAAAAACGAGTATAGAATGATCTCTTCGCGAAAGCGCGTCTTCCGCGTCGACACAGTGTTTAACTGTTTGAGATCGGTGACCTTCGTTAACGAGGACACGCAAAGACTCGTCTCGTTGCCAAGAAAGGCCCTTCGCAAGGGTGTGGTAAAAATTCCGGAAAACTCCTGGAAGGCAGCGATGCGCACGGTCAATGAATCTGCCGTACATGACCTATTGTAATAGAAATAGTAAGTAGCTCAGAAGCTGCCACGGGTGGGACAAATTTCTGTTACAACTAGTTATTTTTCATATCTACTTTATTAGCGCCATACTAATTATTATTTATTGGAGGAAATAAAAGTTACATCGTCAACAGTAATTTATATACATAACATTTCTATTGTTATTACATAAGCGCTCTAGAAGTATTTTATAAAACTGATATAAAAGAACGTTAGTATGCATCAAGCATGTTTCAAGCGGTTTCTTATTGAAACGCATAACCAAACTCATTTGAGTTAATTTAAATTCGTTTGAAAGTAAGTTTCAGTTCGAGTTGAAGCAGATTATTTTAATTTCATAATTTCAAAGTACAAGAGTAGTGAAGAAAGGAAAATAGAGACTGAAAAGAACAGCAGTTTCGCTTTGAGCATGGCTTCTGCTTGAAAAACTTTACAGAAGAACTTCCCAGTTTCATCGTCATTGTTTCGCAAATGGATTAAAGTTTGTTTTTCTTATACCATCGTGTGTTTGTTTTAAAATGAATCTGTTGAAACATCTTGCGAGGTCTTTGTACAGGTTCCACATAAATCACGCCAAAATATCCTCATAATAATACAATCAAACATAAAAGTTGCGTTAATTGTCATCACATTTGACCATTTATTTTGTATTAATAGCAATAATTCTTCACTAATACCTTTGCTTTAGAAAAGATATAGTAGTATTTATTTTACTGCTAATAAATTGTTATAGATAAATTATATATACGTTGTTTTTTATATTTTACTGAAAAATTTTCTCGTTTTGTATATTTTTCAATCTTTGTCGTTACCATTGAAGTCTGAAAATTTATTAATTACATTTCCTCCATACAATATATTTATCCAATTTATTTATCAATTAGTACATTTGATAATATATGTATATTAATCATTAGAGTATATATATTTTTAAATTTAATTACTATTTACGATAATTATTCAACAAGAATAGTTTGGAAATTAAATTTGAAAAAAAGAAACGGTGATGCATGACAACAGACACCAATATGTAGTTCATAAAGTAAGGATCTCCTACTTAATGGTGGGTACAGTTTATGTTTATTTAAATTCTTTATTAGATTTATTTTCTAACTCTATGGAAACTGAACAAGAGATATTGCCAAAATATAGGATTTAAATTCTGCTTTCAGAAATTACAACTGCACTTTGCACTACTTATAATTGCAGCACGTGAAGGAGACGCAGGAAGGTTGTAATGATCTAACTTCTGATACACCTGATACACCGATTGATAATAACGACAAACTCTTGTAAGAGATCTTTATTTCCGAACTATGATTTATTATCGTCTTTAAAATAATATTGAACGTATTCTTTGCTCCTTTTTCTGCCCTTCCTTCTCTTTTATTTGTGTTTTTACTTATTCCTTCGTATACAAATTACATTCGTACTCGAATGATTGACGAAAATCAGTAAATGGAATACAAATACAGTTATCCGTTTGCTTTGTAGTTGCTGTTTTAACCAGAGTACCGGCTTCTTCGTTATCGCTCAGTTGACCTATATGTGATGGAATCCAGCAAAATTCTAAATTACTATTGTATTATTTGCGGCCTTTTGTTATAGTTCTGTTAATTCTTATAATTCTATTAATTTGCGTATTAATATTAAAGAGGACCTTGACCAGGGAAATATTGCACAAAAATGTAGCACGATCCCTGATGGGAGGCAGTTTTGAGTATGCTAATAAAATGATCTTTTTCGTTAAAAATATTTTTCTGTAATCAATACGTGAACGTAAACTTCACAGTAGTTAGGGCCTTTATACACTTTTTTAATACATGATGTAAATGTGGTATAAAAGCCATTGTACAAACAAAATTTATACTCACTAAACTGCGTCATTGATGCCCAAAGTCTTTGTTGACATCTCACAAACATTTTCGACTTACGACAATACAAGTTTCATACAATAGCATAGTTTGTAATAGCGTTGAACATGTCGAATTTTGTGCGTGGAACCTACGATTTGCGGACAGCATTGATTTTCTGTTACCATTTGAAGAAAACTGCTGCAGAATCGCATCGAATGCTTGTCGAAGCTTACGGTGAGCATGCTCTTGGTTAATCACAGAGCTTTGAGTGGTTTAAAAAATTCAGAAGTGGCAATTTTGACGTGAGGAACGAAGGACGTGGAAGACTACCGAAAAAGTTTCAAGACAGCGAATTGCAAGCATCGTTGGATGAGGATGACGCTCAAACGCAACAACAACTCGCTGATCGATTAAACGTGACACGAGAAGCCGTCTCCATATGTTTGAAAGCCATGGGAAAGATCTAGAAGGTGGGAAAATGGGTTCCACATGAACCGAATGAAAGACAGCAGGAAAACCGAAAAACCACTTGCGAAATGCTGCTTGCCAGATACAGAAGAAAGTCATTTCTCCACCGAATTGTGACTGGCGATGAAAAGTGGATATATTTTGAGAATCCTAAGCGTAAAAGATCATGGGTAGCTCCAGGCGAACCACCGACATCGACCACAAGACCAAACCGCTATGGACGGAAGACAATGCTCTGTGTTTGGTGGGATCAGAAGGGTGTGTTCTATTATGAGCTGTTAAAACCTGGCGAAACGGTTAATACTGAGCGCTACCGACAACAAATGATCGATTTGAATCACGCTTTGCGTGAAAAACGATCAGAATATCAAAAAAGGCAACACAAAGTAATTTTGCTCCATGATAATGCACCATCGCATACAGCAAAACCGGTCAAGGAAACGATCGAAGAGTTCAGTTGGGAAATACTTTCGCACGCGGCTTACTCACCAGACTTGGCTCCGTCCGATTACTATTTATTTGCATCGATGGGACACGCACTTTCTGACCAGCACTTCACTTCTTACGAAAATATACGAAAATGGCTCGATGACTGGTTTGCCTCAAAAGAGAAACAGTTTTTTTCGCGTGGCATCCACCAATTGCCAGACAGGTGAGAAAAATGTATAGCTAGCGATGGGTAATACTTCGAATAAAATATTTTTAGTCATTTTCATACAATAAACGTGTATTTTCTATATAAAATTCCCGGTTTCATATTTACATACCTGGTATAATTTATTCCAACAACTTTGTACATATAGTTACGCGACGTGCGTATAGACGTGTAAATAGTAAGTTACAACTGATCTAAACCAGATAAACCAGTGAAGTTGGATGACGGTGCTGCCGCAGAGGAAAACTACTGCTGGGTGTTGGTCGCTTGCGGGTGGAAATGACCGATGAACATGAGAAAAGCCCGACCTTCGCATTTTCATCTGATGGAACAATAACCACAAGGCACGTCTCGATTTGAATACATTTTATAACAATTAAAGGCCCCAGCGGTTTCCATCTAGTTTCCTTCTCTGTATACAGTACGTTTTGTTTATTTTGGATTGTTTAATATCTTAATGACTTTACTAACCAATAACTTTAATAATAGATACAAATGTTCTCGTGCGAGGACAAAATTTGGTGGTTTAGATTGACGAGCGTTATAATTTATGATCTTTCCTTCTTGTTCCTTACAAATATCGAAGATATGTAAAGTAGCGGTATCTGTAAAGGAATTGTTGTAGACAAATTAATGTACTACATATTGCAACAGGTTCAATAGATGCTTGGATGAATGAATAAAAATTTTATTTTTTTATGGACATATTGTAATAAAAGTAGAGATTAATATTCATTATTAGTAGTAATATTGATTATTGGTTGTTATATCTATATTTATCAATTTATTTAAGTTAAAAAAGTATTTCCAAACAGTATTCATTGATAAATCACACTATAACAAAATATAAATAATGAACAATGAAATACATTTTATTTATAATTTTAGAAGCTAATTTTAAATCTCATTTTGTCTAATTATATAGACAGATCAATATAAATACAAGTATTATATGCAAATCAAAGTACAGTTGCTCTGTTTGAAGTTTTGAAGTATTCAAACGATGTTAAATTGCAATTACCAAATTGCGATAAGTAAAGTATAAGTAAATATGATTAGAAGCATATAGTTTTATTTGAAATGACAAACAACTTTCTCCAAAAGAAGTGGAAAATTTGGTTCAAACTGTTGAAGTGATCGTCACTTCTGAGAAAACTCAACATCTGGTCTTCGGTTTCTCAACCGCCTAAGGTCTTCGAAGGCGCATAGACAAAAGAATGCGTTTAGGAAAGGCCATAAGCGGTACACGTCCGATGTTGGTTGAGGCAGTTGTCTTTAGTCTCAGGGTAACGTTGCTAGAGAGAGGATCTGGATAGGCTTACATAGTACCACATATTTTGTAATTTACTATTCACAAAATATACACTTTCAATACCTTGCAGTTTGCTCACGCATTTATTTAATTCCATCCACTGAATAATCTTAACAGGTTATGGGCCCAGGGCTGTAAATTGTAAGGTAGCAACGCGAAGTGAATAAAGTGTTAAAGAGTTGTGCTTAGTAAAGTAAGTGATAGTGCTAAAATGGAATCAGCAAGTGCGAAGATCGAGATGTTACGTGGCGAAGAAAATTGGCTCCAGTGGCGTTTTATTATGCGTACACTTTTGGAGGAAAATGACGACCTGATCAACGTGTGTGAAGGGAATCTGTGTCATCCAGGTAACAGTACAGAAAAGGAAATCGCCCGTGAAAGATTTTTGAAGGCAGATCGGTTAGCGAGGAAATTAATTGTGACCTCGGTAGGAAGAAAACCGTTGGATCTTCTTTTATGCTGCACAACAGCACATGAAATGTGGAAAAAATTAAACGCAGTATATGATATGAAGTCGAATGAGAATCTAAATATGGTCCAGAAGCAGTTCTTCAATTTTAAATGGGAGGAATCTGAAAATGTGTCCCACAACTTGTCGAAGTTGGAACTAATAGCAGCGAAGATGAAAGCCCTTGGAAGTGAAATTGCCGAGAAAATGCTGATAACACGCATTTTATCGGCGTTACCGAGTAAATTTGATCACTTTCACAGTGCATGGGATTCAATGGAAGAAGAAAAGATGACCCTAGACAGGCTTAGTACCAGACTGATGACAGAAGAAAGCAGATGGAAGAAAGACGACCAGGAAACATCGGTGGCGCTGGTAACAAAAAGTAATAATTGTAAAAGGGAACAGCAGAAGCGATCAAATAAAATTGAATACGAGAAACAAGGACGAAGCTGTTTCAACTGTGGAAAAGTTGGACATCTAAAAAGAGATTGTTTTAGATGCTATATATGTAAAAGGAAAGGCCACATCAGCAAAAATTGTTTCAAGAATAATAAAGGAAACAACAGTAGAGACAACCAGGAACCCAGAAATCAAAATCGTGATGACAACAGAATTAGCCTATTAGGAAGCACCTCAACGATACATGCGGCAAACCACGATGTTTGGATAATCGACTCAGGAGCTACGGATCACATGACAGGACGAAAAGAATGGTTCAGCGTTTTCGAAAAATTCGATAACACGGTGAAGATAGAGATCGGCGATGGTACATTCATGGAAGCATGCGGCAGAGGAAAAATCAAAGTAGAGACTTTTGTGGATGGCAAAGGGGTAGCATGTACAATGAACGATGTATTATATGTACCAGGTATGAAAAGAAATCTGTTTTCCATTAGATCTGTCGCAAGGAGGGGTATAGACTTCTGTATTTTAAAGGATGGGGAAAATTGTATATTTCTACAAAACAAGAAGGTAATAGCAAGAGGTTCGGTTATCGGAAATTTATATAAGGTCGATATGCGAGTTATCGTACCGTCAGTTTGCAATCTTAGCAATAGAGCGGAATCAAACGCGGATACGTTGCAATTCAATAGTAAGATCAAAGAAATTCATAGTGATGGAGGGAAAGAATTCAAAAATAAAGAGGTTAAAGAATTTTTAAGAAGTCAGGGAATTAGGCACACGGTTAACGTCCCATACATTCCTGAACAGAATGGCGTTGCAGAAAGAGAAAATAGAACAATAGTAGAGGCAGGCCGGTCAATGCTACATTCGAAACCAATTCTACCGTTGTTTTTATGGGCCGAAGCCATGAACACAGCAGTGCATGTCATAAATAAGACAGGGCCAACAGGACAAGACAATAAAACACCATATGAACTATGGTACGGGAAATCCCCAGATGTAGAAAAGTTTAGAGTTTTCGGTACTGAATGCTTTGCACACATACCTGCGGAAAAGAGAAGTAAACTTGACAAAAAGGCTAACAAAGGATATTTGGTAGGCTATTTAGATGACGGACGAGGGTATCGAATATACGTGCCGACCGTAAGAAATGTAATATTAAGCCGTGACGTAATATTTAAGCCCGAACTAGAAACAGCAAAATTCGTTAGTATAAATTTACCGAAAATTGTCGAGCGCGAAGATGTGTGTACGCAGAACGATAGAGCATGTACGTATGAAAGCGCAGTGAGTGAACATGAAAAACAACCTCATGTAACCAACGAGAATGTGAGACAATTGAGAGATAGAGACAAAATAAAACGAACCGATTTTTATGGTAGTCCAGTAACGTACGTAGCGGAAAAATTACCGGTGGATTTTAACGAAGCGATGAGATCCGAAAAGAAAGAATTATGGAAAGCGGCTATGAATGATGAAATGAAATCGCACCATGAAAATAAGACGTGGATCCTTGTAGAAAAACCAAAAGATCAAAAGATACTTAGCAATAGGTGGGTTTTAACGATAAAGCAAAATCCGGACAATTCGGAACGATATAAAGCGCGACTTGTGATTAAAGGGTGTTCACAGAAAGAAGGCATAGACTATAAGGAAACCTATAGTCCTGTTGCTCGGTTTGACACAATTAGATTAATGCTTAGTATGGCTGCCAAAAATAATTTACACCTTGGACAGTTTGACATTAAAACCGCATTTTTATATGGAAGTCTGAAAGAAGACATTTATATGAAACAACCTAAAGGTTTTGATGATGGTACAAATCGCGTTTGTAAATTGCTAAAAAGCCTATATGGCTTAAAGCAGTCTCCAAGATGTTGGACGGAACGTTTCACAAAATTTATTTCAGATTTAAAATTTTATCAGAGTAACGCAGATCCTTGCTTTTATATTTATAGAGAAGATGACAAATTAATGTTGATGACCATATACGTAGACGATGGACTGGTAGTAGCCTCAGACGAATCTCTAATCGATAAATTTTTTAACAATTTAAATAAAGAATTCAAAATTACGAGTTCGAAAGAAGTAAAGAGTTTTCTTGGACTTGAAATTAATAGACTAGAAGATGGTTCAATATTTATTCATCAGAGTAGGTATATCGAAAGCATATTAGAGAAATTTAATATGAATGAGGCAAACAGTGTTTCTACACCTATTGAAACTAATTGGAATGAAAGTAACATAGGCAATAATGATTGTAACGCACCATACAGAGAAGCTGTAGGAAACTTAATGTTTCTACAAACCGTAAGTAGGCCAGACATTAGCTTTGCAATAAATATAGCGTCGAGACATTTAGAAAATCCAAATAAGCATCAGTGGAAATTAGTCAAACGAATTTTACGCTACATAAAAGGGACCGCGGACATGGGACTCTTATATACAAAAGCAGGTAGTCTCGAAACCTTCAGCGATGCTGACTATGCAGGCGACAAAGACACAAGAAAGTCGACATCAGGCGTTGTATGTAAGTATGCGAATGCGGCCATTACATGGCAATGTAAGCGACAACAATGTATAGCTTTATCTACGACAGAAGCTGAGTATGTCAGTGCAGCCTCAGGAGCGAAAGAAATTATGTGGCTGAAGAAAATATTTCTTGAATGTAAAATAGATATCCTCAAGTATACGCTATATGTAGACAATACTAGTGCCGCGAAATTAATTAAGAATCCGGAATTCCATCAAAGAAGTAAGCATATTGGTGTAAGATATCATTTCTTGCGAGATTTATACAATAGAGGCGAAATTGATGTAACGTATGTAATAAGCGAAGAACAACTGGCAGATATATGTACAAAGGCGTTGCCAAAACCAAGATTTGACTATTTGAGACAGAAATTAGGTTTGAAAAATAAAAGAGATATTAAGAGGTAATTTTTGTAAAGATGTAGAGTTTTTAGGGAGGGTATCGAAGTGGTTATTACATGTAAAAAAAAAAAAAAAAAAAAAAAAAGGAAAAAACTCTACATGATCTGTTAAGTCCTCTTGTAGTATTTTTTTAGTAATAAATTAATGTGAATAATAAAGAGAAAGGTATTGACGAAATTAAGCTTCGAATATTTACAAAGAGATAATTGTATAGACCGATGTAGAGTTTTAGGGAGGGTGTTGAAGTGATCGTCACTTCTGAGAAAACTCAACATCTGGTCTTCGGTTTCTCAACCGCCTAAGGTCTTCGAAGGCGCATAGACAAAAGAATGCGTTTAGGAAAGGCCATAAGCGGTACACGTCCGATGTTGGTTGAGGCAGTTGTCTTTAGTCTCAGGGTAACGTTGCTAGAGAGAGGATCTGGATAGGCTTACATAGTACCACATATTTTGTAATTTACTATTCACAAAATATACACTTTCAATACCTTGCAGTTTGCTCACGCATTTATTTAATTCCATCCACTGAATAATCTTAACACAAACAACTTGCCATATCTCGACATTCTGAGTCAAGAGAAAAAGGTGGTAGCGAAGAGAGTGAAAAATTGATTGACTCTCTTTCTTTCTTATTGGAAATTGGAAAGATTGTATTGGCTATTCGAAGGAGTATTCTACCGAACGTAGCAGAGCAAAATTTATGGAACACTTACTAGCCCGGTTGTTGGCTTACTTATAGGTTTTGTTGCGTGTACAGTTTGACGTTATAGAACTTTCGATGTTTCATTTTTCTTAAAACTACATAAAACACTTTCTATTAAAGTTTTCAACCTGCGTCACATAAATTCCATGGGTAACATAGAACAGATTAAACAAGTCGATGCACCGTTGTTGCAGTTGCTTTTCGAAGGCTGATAGTTAAAAAGAGATTTATCTTAAGGTAGAAATAACTGCCAACGCATTGCACGATAGTGCAACTAAAATCGCCAATATCAGTAGATGAAATGAAAGACGATGTTTACTTAAAGAATTTAATATTATTATTTTTGTTGTTTTTATTATTTGTAGAAAATCTTTAGAAATGGAATCAAACTTAATTAATTTTTCATTATTGCATTAAACGTAAAACTATGTTTTAATTGTACTTTCTAAGTATGTTGTTAAATAACGTATCAACGTGTTAATGTGTTTATAATAAATACAAAGCACTGATGTCGAGTTTGGAAGTGCGATTTAAAACAATTTATTTGATCAATTTTAATCCATGCGAAATAAACAAAGTTTTACTGGCGATGCATTAACTTAATAATAATTGGATCATTTTTCGAGTAAACGAATGCTAAAACAATTATTTTTTATGAGATAATTAAAATGGAAGCAATTGCTTTTGAATATCAGTTATTAAAATCACTTGTTTTTAAATGACATTTATGTTATTAATTTCTAGTTATATATTTATATTTCCGGTCGTTGACCGTCCGCATTTAATACAGAATTGAATTGTACGTCAATACTTTTTTAAAAATAATTTTGCGCCCATCAACGATTAGAAATTGTGCAAAACTCAAAGAAACTCGCTGCACGAATCAAAGCCATAAGCAAAGTTTGTCTGGCTTAAAAGAAATGGTTTCTTTATCATAATACCGTAAATACTTCTTCATCTTTATAAAATCGCAATTCCTAAATGGAACAAGAAATAGTGACGATAAATACGATAATCGTGATAATGTAATAGTATATAATGTTATATGTTATAAGGTAATACTATATGACGTTATACGTTATGACGTAGCAGTAAATAACGTCATATGTCATAAGCCAATAGTATATAACGTTACACGTTATAATGTAACACTATATAACGTTATACGTTATGATGTAACACTATATAACGTTATACGTTACAACGTAGTAGTATACAACGTTATATGTCATAAGCTAAGAGTATATAACGTTTTACGTTACAAAGTAATAGCGTACAACGTTATACGTTATAAGGTAATACTATATAACGTTATACGTTAAAAGGGACTACTATATAACGTTATACGTTATAGCGTAATAGTACATAACAATATACGTTATAAGGTAACACTACATAACGTCAAACGTTATAAGGTAATACTATATAACGTTATACGTTATAAGGTAATACTATAACACGTTATACATATAGCGAAATAGTATATAACGTTATACGTTGTAAGGTAATCCTCTACGACGCTATACGTTATAACGAAGTAGTATATAGCATTATACGTGATAAGCCAATACTCTATTACGTTATACGTTATAATGTAACACTCTATAACGTTATACGTTACAACGTAGTAGTATACAACGTTATACGTTATAAGGTAATAATATATGACGTTATACGTTATAACGTAATAGTATATAATGTTATATGTCATATGCTAGTAGTATATAACGTTATACGTTATGTAACACTATATAATGTTATACGTTATAAAGTAGTAGTACACAATGTTATACGTTATAAGGTAATACTATATGACGTTATACGTAATAACGTCAAAGTATATAACGTTATATGTTATAAGGTAACACTATATGGCGTTATACGTTATAAGGTAATAGTATATAACGTTATACGTTATAAGGTAACACTATATAACGTTATACGTTATAGCGTAATAGTACATAACAATATACGTCATAAGGTAACACTACATAACGTCAAACGTTATAAGGTAATAGTATATAACGTTATACGTTGTAAGGTAATCCTCTACGACGCTATACGTTATAACGAAGTAGTATATAGCATTATACGTTATAAGGTAATAGTATATAACGTTATACGTTATAATGTAACACTATATAACGTTATACGTTACAACGTAGTAGTATACAACGTTATACGTTATAAGGTAATAATATATGACGTTATACGTTATAACGTAATAGTATATAATGTTATATGTCATATGCTAGTAGTATATAACGTTATACGTTATGTAACACTATATAATGTTATACGTTATAAAGTAGTAGTCCACAATGTTATACGTTATAAGGTAATAATATATGACGTTATACGTTATAGCGTAATAGTATATAACGTTATACGTTATAAGTTAATACTATATGGCGTTAAACGTTATAACGTAGTAGTGTGCAACGCTATATGTCATAAGCTAATAGTATATAACGTTTTACGTTATAATGTATCACTATATAACGTTATACGTTACCGCGCAGTAGTATACAACGTTATACGTTATAAGGTAATACTATATGACGTTATACGTAATAACGTCAAAGTATATAACGTTTTATGTTATAAGGTAACACTATATGGCGTTATACGTTATACCGTAATAGTATATAACGTTATACGTTATAAGGTAATACTATATAACGTTATACGTTATAGCGTAATAGTACATAACAATATACGTCATAAGGTAACACTACATAACGTCAAACGTTATAAGGTAATAGTATATAACGTTATACGTTGTAAGGTAATCCTCTACGACGCTATACGTTATAACGAAGTAGTATATAGCATTATACGTTATAAGCCAATACTCTATTACGTTATACGTTATAATGTAACACTCTATAACGTTATACGTTACAACGTAGTAGTATACAACGTTATACGTTATAAGGTAATAGTATATAACGTTATACGTTATAAGGTAATACTATATAACGTTATACGTTATAAGGTAATACTATATAACGTTATACGTTACAAGGTAATACTATGACACGTAATACGTTATAGCGTAATACTATATAACGTTATACGTTATATGGTAGTACTATATAACGTGATACGTTAAATGGTAATACTATATAACGTTATACGTTTTGGGGCAATATTATATAACGTTGTACGTTATTCGGTGGTACTATATAACGTTATACGTTATAGGGTAATAGTATATAACATTAAACGTTATAACGTAATACTATATAACGTTATACGTTATAAGGTAATAGTATGTAACGTTATATGTTATAAGGTAATAGTACATAACGTTATACGTTATTATGTAATACTATATAATGTTATACGTTATAAGGTAATCCTATATGACATTATACGTTATAAGGTAATACTATATGACGTTATACCTTATAGCGTAATAGTATATAACGTTATTCGTTGTGAGGTAATAGTATATAATAACGTTATACGTTATAGCGTAATAGTATATAACGTTACACGTTGTTACGTAATGCTACATAGCGTTATATGTCATTACGTAATGCTACATTACGTTTTACGTTATAAAGTGATGCTATATAACGTTATACGTTATAAGGTAATACTATATAACGTACGCCTGGTATTTTTGGCCAGTGAGGTCCGACCTACTGATGACATTCACAGTATTCTGACTACAAAGTACGCATTCAGCTCGGTATGAGCCTTAGTTGAAGTAATCGATTTTGTAATTTAATATTATTGAATAAAAATTTTTTACGACATACAATTATGTAGGAGGATAAAAAGGATATGTAAAATCTTGCCTGGCTTCGTTTTCAAGAAAATGAATTGTGAAGTTGCGTAAAGGGAATTTTATAATTGATATTCGCGAAAACAAAGCGGAAAATATCATTTTACATTTTCGATTTCATTTTCACCGCGCGCATGGAATCATCGCCCTTCGGTTTGCGTCATAATTTTCGGCACATGTGTTTCCGCATTCTTTCAAACGACATACGTATGTATAATTCTTTTACATTCTCTAATTCCGAATATCGAATACATATAACATTATCGGAAAATATAAACAATGCAATATATAAGTAAGTATGTATGGGAGAATGACACAACGTATGGTGACAATCGTTTAATGCTAAAAAAATACTTTCTTCATGTATGCGACCATAGCTTATTAACACTTAGTCAACTGCGCGCGCCAGAGGGAGCTATGCGCTTATCTGTTCACCGCGGCCGCACATGCCAACCTATACGTTGTCCATCGTACATTTTTTCAAGAGGATTAATACAAACCATCAAATTAAAAGTATGTATTAAAAGTATAAAAAGATATAGGTAAAATTAAAAACGTTAAACATGACTAAAGATAAATGACACGACTTTAATATGAAATTAAAAATATTTTTGTATATTATTTTGGATAAAAATATTTTGGATTTAAGCCGCTGGGGAGTGGAGCTTTTGTGTGTTCTTGTTTATGGTTGTTATTTTTGTCCTGAAAACTTGGCTGCAAAACAGGACGCTTCGGTAGTCTAATTTTTGTGTGCTGTGGGACTTTAGGGTGGGGCAGGATGAGTGGGAGAGGGAGGGGGATGTTAAATAGGTTTATTTAGAATATTTACAATATTTACACCTAGGTTACACGGTGGCAGAATTGGTTTTTGTCGAATTGGTGGATTTTCACTCATATTTTATTATGGGTTTGGTATCCACCAATATTTTTCTGTGTTTTTTCTGTGTTTGTCTTTAGTGTCTTTTAGGGGGAGGGCCATGTTGTACCACCACCTGGTGTCTGCGGTCTGTCCGTTTAAGTTTTCCTCGTAGAGTGTTGTCTTTATCTCTATTTTTCTTTTTATGTGGAAAATTATCGGGATATTATTTTGGTCTTGGAGGTAGTTTTTTTCGTCTGGGTATAGGAACGCTTCTGGGGGGATGTAGCCCGTTGTCATTATATTTTTGTAATATAGTTCGTTTGGGTATAAGCCGCTGAAGATTAGGCTGTTTTCTTTCATTTTTGACGCTTGTGCGACGTGATTTCTTGCTAGTTTTAGGATGTGACAGTCAATGCGGTGAATGTTGGCTAGGTCGAAAATTTTTTTATTTTTTATATATTTTTTGTGTCCGCTGTGTTCGGATCTGTAAGCATTCTGGCAAGCTCTAATGCATTTTCTTTCGAAAACGCGAATTCTCTCCATTAGCGATGCTGGTATGTTGTACCAGATTGGGCAGCCGTATGTTATAATTGGCCTAATTAGAGCTTGGTAGCATATTGTTTTTACATTGCTCTTGAGATGTTTGGAGTAAAATAGTCTTTTTGCTCTCCAGAATGCTTTATTGGCCTTGGCGAGTTGGATTCTATGTTTGTAGTTTAGTTTGTCATCTATATTTATACCTAGATACTTTATGCAGTTTTTGTGCGGTATGATTGCCCCTTCGGTTGCTTTTTCCTTTAATTGGAAATTTTTGCAGTGTTTTCTTTCTGCTGGGCCGATTTCACTAGTTTTGGGTTTGAACAGTATGCTTTCGCATTTGTTTGCGTTGATTCTTAGTTTCCATGTGTGGTAGTAATCGTTGATTTTGTCGAAGAGTTCTTGGAGATCTGTTTTTATTAACCACTGCGCTATCGTCGTCCGATATTGTAGTTAATGTCTAGTGGCGGTATTTATTGTCGAGCGCCGCCACAAATATTTCTAAATAAATAATCCTATACTGTTTTAATTTTATCTCATCAAATTCGAATTTCTTTATTTATTATTTGAATATATTGTATTTATATAAATATATAATCTGCGTAAATAAACAGTGCTTATAGTTTATTTTATACACGATAAAACTAAATATAGGTATATATAGTGAGTTGTATATTATTTTAAAATTATATAAAAGTTGACGAAAATTTATACAGCACGGATTATTTCTTTTTGACATGTCACTGCTTTGCTTCGATAATAGCACAACTCAAAAATGTAAACTTTAGAGGAGAGACGTTTTCAAATTTACAAAGAAATCTTCGTAAGTTATTTCAATAACATTAGAAGGCTGACTTAACATAAGATACGCTACTATTCGGTAAAGTAGTATAACCGTTTTAGCGCCACGCAGCGCGATGTTTGAATTCGCAACGCGCTCGGTTCCGAATATAGCTCGTTGCGAGTCGTATCACAGTTTCCTCTCGTAATTAATTTTTTTTTTTTTTTTAAATAATCGTAAACCACCTGCATAAACGAAAAAAAGATCGCGTCGATCGGTATTTCTCACAAATAAATGAACGAAGCGCTATCGCGCTGTATGGCACAATCAGACATGGATTTTTAAAAACAGCTAGCACTAAAACGGATAACCTACTTGTAGCGTCACAAAATAACTGAAGATGATCCAGTGCTGTTGTAAAATTAAGGTCAGATTGATAACGCCATAAGTAATACTTTTTCTCCTCTGACGACATGCTGATGCAATTACAAATATACCGTTTTACGTGATAAAAATAGAAATATTATATACATTTCGTATTGGATAAAAGCAAATTTGAAATTGTTTGAGTTCTACCAGTATCAAATCAAAACAACAATATATTGTTGAGGGTACGTTAGGTGCATTCCTAACTTAACACACTCTGTGAATTCCGCGGTCTCTTTTAATTTTTGAGATATACGATTTTAAAATAGGTATTATAAATATAATATTCTTAGAAAAAAGAATTTAGTCTCTATGACCTACTGTAAGGTAAATGCTTCGACTGGACAAGAGTGAAGCATTCAATTATAAGATTAGATTAGAAAGATATGTATAATTTTTGTAAATGACATATTTTTATTTTACAAGTCATTATTATAAAAAGTTCTTTATGATAAAAAAATATATTAAAAAAGATTTATTACTAGTTTTACTATTTGTTTTTATCATTTATCGCAGAAAGATGAACAGATTTTTTAAAATAATTTTGTTGAGGCTAAAAGTTAAATTAGGAACTGAATGGATAATGCCTTGAATAACTCAAAAACGTGATTAATTAAAATCTTAAAATTTAGACTTACATTATTGTAACTCTCATCTCGTTAAGTTATAGATACACTACAGATATTTATGCATTTATAAGAGGTTTAAATCTACGAAAATGTGGAGAATGTGCGTAATGTGTGAAAATATGCAAAATATCTTAAAAAAATGTGCTCGTTTCAATATTTTGAGAGTTAAACAAATATCTGTGCAGGTTTCATTTCTTTATATCCTTTCGTAAAAACACAAATTTGGATAAGCCTTGCAGTATAATTATAAATGATTGTATATGTTAAGCATCTTATTAGCATCTAATGTTTTTTAATCTCTGCACGTTCGTACAAGCAGAAATTCAACATGCTCACGGAATTCCACTTGAAGAAATCGATCGTTAGTTCGAGGAAAAATCAAACGAATAAATCGATAATTCATTACCGTGTCCCCAATCTCGATTAATGATGTTAGATTGCACTTCATAATCGTGGTAATGGTACACCTAAATTCGTGTTCGTCTCGTGCATACTGAACGTTACAGGTATGACAAATCTGCGTAAGTAAGCAGCACCTGGTGCCCTTTTTTACGAAAAACACAAATTATTGCAAATTAATTATTGGAAAAAGAAAAAACACGGGAAAGTTCAATAAATAAATGCGGTATGTTCGACTCGTTGGTTTATTTGCTAACATGAAGCCGAGAAATACATGCTTGTTAAGCGTATAAAACACAGAGTTATGACGGAACTGATACGACAATCTCCATATATAAACAATAAAATTTTCATTGTTGTATTTATTATTTCTGCGAATGATTTAAAACGATCGAAACTATATTGATAACCATTTTCATTCTACTTTTTCATTGAATACAGTAATACATTTCATCAGTAAAAATAAGAGATTTGATTAATGTCAATAATTATTCTCTTTAATGCGTTTATAAAACTTTCGATAAATCATTTTCTATCAATACAACAATTCATTTCCTTTCGCATCGTCAATCGGAGAATTACTTTCTGTGAAAGAATTAACAATTTGTCCAATGTTTATTGAACTTCATTAAGTATAAAATTGCGCTGGGTACAATTGGTGCTCAAAGAGGGTCGAAGTACCTACATCTAAACTGTAGCAGTTTATTTACAACAATGGCTGGCATTAGCTAACAGCAGGAGTAAAAATGAAGAAATAAAGATTTCTTAAATTGCTTGGCAAGGTAGATACAACTAAAGCTTTGTAAAATTGATAATAATTTGTAAGGAACTGTATACATACTTAGCCCACTGTCATAAATCGTGGGCAAACATAATTGACATAACTCACAAACAGGTATTCCTCAGTTTTATTGCTTAAGTACGGCTATACTTAAAAGTCTGGGCTAAAGTATTAGGGACCTTTCCAAACATTCCGAAACAAAGGCCCCGATGTCCTTTCATCTCCGACATATGTATTTATATATTTCTCGTGGGTGTATTGTTTTGTAAATTAATATTCGCATAAATAGTTCATCTAAAACTAATTATTAAATTTAAAAAACGTAAATTCTTTACGTCTATCGATATATATGAAATTGTATCATGTAATTAATTCCACAAAGAGGTATGAGAAGAAAATTGACTGAAACATTGTAACTTGATAACACCAATTTACGAAGGTGTGTTATGCACGATTCCAGAGGTTCTTCTCCTCTCGACGGAAAAATCAATCTTAATGGAATTCCGACGTGCCATTAACAATCTCAAACTTCAATGGACGGAAAATAATATTCAGTCGCGATTCTATTTTACCTCCCTTGAGTGACCTTGAGCAGCAAAGAAAGTGGCGTTATACACATCTATACAGATATATTTTACATATCCTCAAAATTTCATAACATTTTGAATTTCCGGGTTGACGATTTTTCTTCATAAATTCTTACATTATACAAAGATATGTAGTTATATGCAATTTAAATAGAAATTTTTTTTATCTACTAAATATTATAATGGCTCTTTACTTTCGATTTATATTTTTTGGATTTTATATGTTATTGAATACTGTATGCATTTTGTGGAGTTTTCCACCCTTTAATTTTTTGAAAATGTATAGATATTCGCAATGTAATTATAATAATTTTCAGAATACCTGAAATTAATCGTAGGTATTAATAATTTGATGAAATTAGCGCTTTTACGTTCTTCGGTTGAAATGAAAGCTATATCGAAACATAAAATATTCGTGGATGGCAACAGAATTAAAAATGGTAATTGATCAATGCCGAATATCGTTTATTAGTTTGCTCATAGAACATTCTTTACTGAAGACTCTATATAGTCACGAAACGTCCTTCGTTATTATATAAAAAAATAAATATCCAAAAAAGATAGCACACGTTTGCTGGTTTGATCATCGAGAATCACACTTACGACAGCAATATCGTCTTGAAAGTTCACATAACGAGTTACGAACTGATATAATCGTTGATTAGCTAAGCGAAGAATATCCTAAAGGGGATGACTAATGGGGATTTGAAGGTACACGACATTAAAAGTATATATCCAGGTATCCAGTAACCGTACGCTACAATGCGATACATTGTTCAAAAGACGGAACACGATGTGTTTAATAAAAGCAAATCGTAATCAACGTGCTGGTAGTTCTTAATGCCATCGTAAAAGCGCAGTCGGTGATATTTTTGTCATCCCGGGGGAGATATTTGCTGAAAATTTCATCTCTCTTACCCCTGTTTTATATCATTTCCGCCAAAAGTTTTTTACCATTTCTGTCAGATTTTTTTGTTTCAGTGTTTTGATCAAAGACCCGGTAAAATGCGTGTTTAGTTCCTTTGAAGGACGAAATTCTTTATCTTTCATCGAAAGTGAACGACCATCACCATCCCTTGATATCCATAAATGGTAAATCATCCGAAATCATTCATCAATCATCAGGATCAGGAGTTTCGATCATTCGAAATCGCGAATATCGCACGATTAACGAATCTCGTCGAAAGTGAAATATATGAACTCGAGTCCCGAACGTTCGTAACCTATGGTGCTAACCACTGCGCTGCTGTCACGTAATTTCAAATGATAATCAAAGATTCAGTAAAAAATTGGGTTTATTGGTAACAGTTATGTTTTTTATTACAAGAAACCACAAGAAGAACTGTGTGAACCCGTCTCGTACCATCAAGGAGGAAAGCTCGGTGTGGGTGTGCCCTTTTGAACTTAGAACGCGGATTCGTTGTCCATATTTTTCGGTAGAAAAGTGAAGGTAATGATCCGCGATGCCCATTGGTTAATAAATGAAACTGTAAAGACAAAGAGGAGCCGATGCGGCTCGTGGGCATCCTTGTTCATGAGAAAGGCCTATTATCTCTCCAGACACCCGCTTTCTCCGTAAACCGAAAATGTTTATGTGAAGAGAAATGAAACTGAACAGATTCGGTTCAGGGTACCTCCTTAGCCTTGTGGCGGGTTAGTGTGACAATGTTTAGGTCTTGGCGCCATGACCATGGGGAACCTCGCAAGGACCATCGCATCTGGCGTAACACACGACAGACAAAAATTCGATCCGTGACATTCCCCCCTACCTGGATTGAACTTGGTCCCGCAAGTTTTCTTCAAAAGACTTTTATGGAATCGGACTCGGCGTGGCTTGAAAATCACAGCTGATTCTTCTTCTCCTTCGAGGTGGTAGATGTTGGATGTTGCGACCGGGACGCTCAGTGCTGGTGGGGATGTAGCATTGTGCCTGTTGATATCGGTTTCATTTCGGCAGCAAAATAAATTAATACATAAACTGTTCGGTATACATTTTTTGATGCACTTAAATACTCCTATCTTGTTTAATCCGTATAAACCTAGCATGCTTAACGCTATGTATCCTAATATCTGGAGCGTGGTTAGCCCCCAACACCGTATTTTTTGCTGATTGCGCGTGAGTTTATTGTCGATTTATGTAATTCTATCATGCTTATTTGCTCGTGTATGTCGCTGGTGTCTAATCCTATAATAATATTGGCAGTATCGCTATACCAATATCCCTTTTTTATGTTTTCTATGAATACAGAGTTTTCTTCTAGTGGTTCCGCAGATTTCGTAATAAGGGGTTTTGACAGAGTGGATTCTGTATGGTCCTAACCATTCAGTGTTCAATTTGTCTCTTTTGTGATCATTATGGATTAATACAAAATCTCCTTCTTTAAATACCGTTTGAGTTCGAACTATCTTTCTTTTCTGGTCTCGAGGGTATCCTTTCTTGCTGTTTATTAATGTTTCTATCGCGATTTCTAAATATCTATATAATTGTTTTTGCCACAGTGAAAACATATCATTGTAAGTTAAAATCGAAGTTTTCGCGATTGCTGATGGTATGTTTGCGTTTCTACCGAATGTTAGTTTAAAAGGTGAAAATCCGGTACCTTCGTGTACGGCTGTGTTATAACCCAAACATATGAAGTTTAATATCTCATCCCATTCTTTATCATTATTATCATGCAGACTTGTAGGGATTAAATCCTTCACTACGCCATGTGTTCTTTCTGGAGATCGAGATTATATCTTATTATTTCTTATGCCAGCTTAGTACAGTTGAGAACACATATGATACATTTCTATTTTTGCTTATAAAGATACATTTACATACATTTAAATGCGAAATGGCTGTAAATTTTCTGTATTCTCGATGTGTTATAATACTTTATTAACAAGTACACTTTCTTTTGCTTTAGGATCATGCGGAATTGAACGCACATTTAGACAATCACTCAATTCACTATTCTTCATTTGATCTAACTGATTTATTTTTGCCATTGTCTCCGCAATATTGTTTTGATACTATTTAGTAAATTATATAATAATTATATGTAATTTTAACTTAATCATACAGAATTTAGAAACATAAATATGTGTATACTGGATAAAGATGAGCTACTGTCTTTATCAGATTTAGCCCTTGATAGTTTCTCCTTTAGCGTTAAATGTTTTTGTCTTTGATCTTTTTCTTGCGGTAGCTATTTTTAAATAGAGAAGATTACAAGCGAAGCATAAAGAATGAAAGTACAATAAGAGAAAAAGTAAGCTATGACTTTTATGATTAGAAATATATATGTATAATACAGTTTCATTTTACTAACAATAAGGGGAATAAAACAAGGAACAATTAGTTAGATTACTAAAAAATAAGTTAACTTTATTCAGGTAAGAGAAGATACATGATTCAGATTAATGTTTAATTAAGTAACAGTTAAAATAAAAGAAAAGTCAAAAATATACAGAAAAAATGTATTTGATTAGATTAATAATATGTTTCTATTTGCATATTATCACACATTTTAATGTTACGTTTTAATGTTTTAATATTTGTTAAAAATTATTATTATTTCTACATAATTACACATATATATATATATATATATATATATATATATATATTATACAATATTGCATGCATTAAGCAGAAGCTATACGAACTACAGCTTTAACTTCTTCCCGGCAAATTATGCATTTCAGAAAAGCAGGGGCGCAATAATTACATGTTGCGAGATGTCCGCAAGGTAGGAATGCAATTGTTGCTTCTCGTCTCATGCAAACTTTACACGATCGAGCATCCTCCAATTCCTGATTTTCTTGTTCCAGAGCAGCTAAAATAGTAAACAGTATATTTAAATATAATATATAATACAAATTTATTATACGTATACGGATTTCATACAAATTAAAGAAAAAATGATCTATCTGTGTTTTTATTTTCACTACTTACCACATTTCTCAACGAGAGTCATCTCGTCAGTTTCATTTTCATCATGGGATCTCTCATGATTGCCAACTGTAGTTTCTATTCGTGCCTGTAATAAATATAATGTACATAAGTATATATTGGAATTGTTAATTATACATATGGTTCAGGGTGTAAGTTTTTCTACTTACTTCTGTAGGAGTTTCGTAGAAGTCTTGGCCTGTTACATTCTTAATATATTCCAAACCCCGTGCTTTGATTGTATAACAACATCCAGGAGACGAAATTGCATGTCGATTCCACGGGTCTTCTCCTGGACTCCAATTGTCCATAGCAATTCCACAATGGTGACAGACAACCGTATCATTTACTCCGTTGAAGTAGAAGCCTGCATCGGCTAATTCTTCACTTTTTATATATGTATTAGGCCATGTTGCGAATGTGCCTAATCTGGATTCGTAAGTATGATATTTCGAAGTTGCTTCTTTGCTAACTGTTCTTGATCCCAAGCGGCTCTGTCTTTTCATTGGCACATTGCCGCAATTTTGATTGCGGACGAATCCGCACTCTGGTGAATATGCCTTGTGAATTTGCATGGGAGTATTAGGCTCTAAACGGTAATTTAACTTCACTTGACACACGAAACATTTGATTGTATTCGATGTGCCCGTATAAAAGAATCCTGCTGCTGCAAGGGGAATGGCAACATATACAGGCCAGTTTCGAAAAGTCAAGAGTCTTGCTGTTTCAAAACGAAGATCACATCGTTCTTGAATGCCACGCGACGTCGATGGAACCGACGACATTGGATTAATCGTTTGCATCGGCAACATTTCTGATACTGACGACGTCGTACGAATGAACCACACGAACTATTCCACTCTTACAGTAATACTGAACCTTGAATCTTAAACCTTGCTGCTAGGACGTGCCTATTTTATACAGTGATCCCTTCATCCCACTATAGGGCACTGTGCAAAGTGCGCAAGTTGTCGACCAATCAAATGTCACTGATGCTCCACCCCTTACCGTACCGCAATGTACCGTACTATAGTAGTAGTAGAAGAGTAGAAGGAAAATATCTGTGCTAAAAATTATTAATCATCGCGGAACATGATAAAATTATTTTTACAAATAAGTATACAATTTTTTCAACGTGTGAAACATCTCACACAGGGTTTCTGCAGGAAAATTCAACAGTTTGTAAGAATTTATTAATTTATTTTGAGATAAAGTTCTCTCGCGATGCGAATAATAAGACGCCGTAGCATTATGTTATATTATATTTTATCTATCATATCATGTCACTTGTCACTTTTCGCAAATGTTCCTTACCTTTGGCAACAATATACCATAGTTTGGCGCTAAAATTGTTAATTGCGTATGCACTAGATGATAGTAAAAACGAAGATTAAAGCTATTAATTATTAAAGCGATACACTTAGCTTGAAAAGCAATTAAATCTTGAAAAATATCGAGGGGATCGTTCTCGTTTGACAAATGCGAAAAAAAAGTATCGACGAAGTAAAACCATTGAAATAGACGATGCCTATGTTTTGTTACCAACAATCCTGAAATTGCTAAAATGAGTGATCATTCTCATTATTGAACGTCTGATATCTAGTGTTTATATTCGTGTTCAATGTAGCGGCGTATCTACGGTATCCGATTTCGCTTGTTTTTTCTTTAATTTTCTTTATTTTTCTCTAGCATTTTGCATTTTATGCATATTCGGTGGCAAAGATTCTTAGGGCCACAAGTGAACGTTCTAAATTTCCCATTTTTGTTGTATCTTGCTGCATGTTTCTAATTCCTAAGAAAACAGGTAGTAGAATTTCAAAAGAAAAATCTTTCCATATATAACGGTTCTATAATAACGGGTGCGTTTCTTATTCGCTTTATCTCTCCTAAGAAAATTCAGCTATTATGCTAAACATTCTATGATTGTATGGAATTTTCGTTAGCCTAAATGAGTTTTTCTCCAATACAATCGAGTGGAAAGATATGTTTTCTAAAGGTGACGAATGAGCAGATAATTTTATTCTCCTGCCTTTCCTGCCCGTATGTCTTGAAGGAAACCTCTTTATGATTAACGTCCAACGAGCCTCTATTGAATATTTGCATCAACTTCGAAGCGATACGAAGCTTTTACATTGTTGTACTTTGAAAAAATAAACTGTTATTATACTTTGAAAAATAAATTATACCGCATATCTCCTATTACTAATTATTAAATTTGATTTCCTTCACAGGACTTTTCAGATCTGTGTATACAACTATGCCTACGACTACGAAACAAGTTCTTCTGCTCTTTTCTTCTCTTATCAAAATGTAACTTTCCTAATCAAAATAACATATATCCATTAGAAATAGAAAAGGATACATCGAATATTCTTCTCCTTTTCTCTCTCTCTCTCTCTCTCTCTCTTTTATTTTCACTGTCTCTTATTAGAATTCTGTAATCCATACCGGGATCTGAATACACTATACTGAATACTGATTCAAATCCTACATTTAAATTTTATAACGAGGAATTATTTATTTACAAATGCTGTTACATATAATATATTTTTATAAGCAGTTTTTTAAACAACTCCAAGTAATATTTTTTCACATCCGTAATTAGCTTTCAAGGGGCAAAAAATTCAGTAAAAGTACAAAATCTGTAATCATACATGACTTTAGCAAAAACCTATTGACGTAGTTAATTTCTCTAAAAATTACATTTCTTTGAAAGCGCCTGGGTTTTTATCTAAAGTAATTTCCACGATATGAGGACTATGGAGTTACACTGAACTTTAATGATTTTTGTCACTCCTTCAAACTAAATCATCGCTACTATAAAAATGTCTTGCATCTGTTAATGGTATCATCGTTCTATAAAAAGTTAATCAAAATAGGTGTTTTTTAATTGAGTAATTTTCGTAGACCTGTAAGCCTTTCAAAACGCGGGCCCGGGTTCCGGCGAAGGTGCTGAATCTGCCTTACGGCGGCCCTGATCCACGCATACCCACATAAAAGACTTTATTTCCCACCAAACAAAGCCGTAATACCTAACCTCAATGTTTCAATGTAGGGAATTTAGAATCTATAATTTGCCAAATATGTATATATGTACAAGTTGTGCATTATTTAACATTATTTATTGTGAATTATCCTTCGAAAACTTTTCTATATTTGCTTATCAAACAAATTTAAATTGACTTGTGTTGCAAATGTCTACTCTATTCTATAAATTATTTCAAGAAATGTAAATATAACAGCCGTTTCTTCCATATTTATGTAAAAAGGTATTAGACGAGTTTTCAACTAACCTATACTCTATGATGCCATCATTTTGTTTAACAAAATTTCAGATGATTAATGTTTTTATAAATCAGAAATTAAAAAAATATACAGCTATTGCTTAGAAAATGTTTATTTTAGGATTTACTACCACAGTACATTTTTTCACGATATTGTACATTAATCTAATCTTTTTGTCTTCTTGTGCAGTCCCCCAGATCCAGCAACATCCAGATCTTCGTTAAGATCTTAACAGGGAAAACTATTACTCTTGAAGTTGAAGCTTCTGACAAAATAGAGAATGATCCGAAAGCTAAGATCCTCAGACAAAGGGGGTATTCCTCCAGACCAGCAGCGTTTGATCTTTGATGGCAAACAACTAGAAGACGATAAAACTCTTTCAGATTATAACATCCAGAAAGAGTCTACACTCCATTTAGCGTTGAGAATTCGCGGAGGAATTCAGATCTCTTCTTAAAACACTTATTGGTAAAACC
The DNA here is from genome assembly GCF_905332965.1 of Bombus pascuorum. NCBI lineage: Eukaryota > Metazoa > Arthropoda > Insecta > Hymenoptera > Apidae > Bombus > Bombus pascuorum. Next base: position 4,140,594 of record NC_083503.1, read on the forward strand.
ATTACCTTGGAAGTTGAAGTTTACAAAACAATAGAGAATGTGGAAGCTAAGATCCAAGAAAAAGAGGGTATGATTACCATCAATGCTAGCAATTTGCAATTGATACATATACAAAATAACTAGGATATTCTGATTTAACTGTATTGTTTGCAAAGATTACAGTCCATTCGGCCACAAGATTTAAATATTCAACACAAAGAAGATCTTGATACTACTCTTGAATATGTGCCTGAATTTAGTCCATTGCGCCAACAAAATGTTCCTCCAAATATGAATGATGAAAATGTATTTGGGGAAAATAGACCAACATCACCACGGTACAGGACACCTCCAAGAGGAATAATTTTAAATTCAGAAGAAACAATAATGTGTGTTTTACTAAAACATTACGGATTAGGTCAATGCGTGCCTATATTTCTCCAACAAGAAGTAAATATGTTATCAAATTATATGTTATATATATATAAGTATATGCATAAAATTTTATTATAAATTAATATTGTAAATTTATTTCAGGTTGACATTGATTTGTTTATGACTTTAACTAATGAAGATTTAATTGAAATTGGTATAAAAAATGAAGCTGACAGGAAAGCTATATTAGAAGTGATAAATAGGTCATAAAAAGTCAGCGACGCAAAAAGAATTTATAACCTTTTATTAATTATATCTAATTATATATTATTATTTTATTTGTTATATACTAAAGCTGCTGTAATGTATAAATTTAAAAATATAATATCTTATGTTGGAGTATATTAGTATTATATCTTATACTAACTTAGTACACTTAAGAACACATCTAACGCATTTATGTTCATTAAAGTACTATAAATACATTCATGGTATATTTGGTTTTTCTATGTCGCCTCTGATTTATTGTACTTATAAAATATATTTGAATATTGTGTATTGTGAATAAATTGTGGTCTATAGTTTTTTAATTTATCATTGTATATTGGAGTGTATAATTTGCGTTTGCATATTTCATTTGTAATGACTTTGGACAATTGGAAATGATATTTTCGAAAATATGTATGGCTGTATGTGTGTGTATAAGACAAATCCCCAATATGTAAGACTTGAAAAAATTTTTAAATATCTCAAATATATTTATTTCATAACAAATATATCAAATTTAATTGTTTTCATGAATATTAACTTTGCAATTTACTTAAACATTTATATTTATTATATTTGAAATAACTTATATGCAAGAATTCTCTAAGAGAAGAATAACTAATTTCACAATATTCAAATTTTTTTTATAATTTTTTTATCGGTTTAAGCTAGGGAATTTAAAACTTATGTTTAGTAATATCAGAGCAATGTGGTATTAAATACCTAGGATCTACATATATGTATGTTTTACGTCATTTCACGTCCCTTCCTCTGGCTTTACTATATTGTCTATGAAAGACAACGTTCGTCGGAATCTGACTTTTGGAAGAACTTAACTTGCTTCACGAATTATTTGGAAGCGTGTAAGTATATTGCATAGCTATTTTTTTTATAATTGTGCATAAGAATCTTAATAAGTTGTCAAATCAATATTTTGGAATTCTATTTTTAAATCTCCATTTTGCATTTGCAGCATTCGAATCTATTAACACTTTCTCAAATCGGCTTCCAACTGCGTCATGTAACATCGATTACATTACATTATATTACAAAAAAACATTTCATTTACAAATCTAACATGAATGCTTGTTCTTTTTATGACATCTATTGAATCCTCTGAAGAATCGGAATCCTCTGGTGCATCCCAATTCTCTGGTTTATCCAAAAACTCTGGTGCATCGGAATCGTCTGGTGCATCTGAATCGTCTGGTGCATCCCAATTCTCTGGTTTATCCAAAAACTCTGGTGCATCGGAATCGTCTGGTGCATCTGAATCGTCTGGTGCATCTGAACCCTTTGGTGCACCTAAACCCTCTGGTGCACCTAAACCCTCTGGTGCACCTAAACCCTCTGGTGCACCTAAACCCTCTGGTGCACCTAAACCCTCTGGTGCATCCAAATTCTCTGGTCGGCTATTGTATAAGGAATACATTTTGTTCTTATTGTTACTTCTAGAGTTTCAAACCTATTTAAAAAAAAATAAACAAATTAAAATATCTAGTAATTGTAACAATGCGATATTATCGAAGTAATCTCGGTTCCGTGTGTTTTAGCGTAAAAGTTAAAAATTGTCTTTGAAGAATCAACGATTTTATTTGATATTTGAAGCGTTTGAAGAATCCCGAAACTTTCTATACAATCTACATAAATTCTTTCGCTACGATATTTTGACTTACAAATGGTAAAACGTTTTTAGTTAACTTATTTTAGAGAAATATTATACGCGTACGATTGATCAAACAGAAATATATTACAGACAAAACTTACGAATATGAGATGTTTACGTACCGCTACAACAGCTCACCAACTCTTCAAATGGAATCTTGACACAGTTTTAACACCTTGTTCTTGTATATTTTATATTGTTAAATTTAAACTGCAGTATCGTACGAACCAACCACACAAACTATTCCACTGTTAGAGGAACACCGAACCTTGAACATTCAATCTGTTGCTAGTACATGCCCATTTTATATAACTATCCCTACCACATTACTCCTTCATCGCAATATAAGGCACTGTGCAGATTGCTAAGGTTGTGGACCAATCAAATGTCATTGATGCTCCGCCCCTTACTGTATAGTACTGTGCTGTATTATCATTGGTTGAATAAGCCATGGCCGCTAGGTACAGCCAGAAAAGGTACCTCTTACTCACTTTCGGAAACGATGCCGTTCTTCAAAGAATTCTTATTTGCTTTGTTTTTACTTGGCAATATTAACACTTTGTGTAAAATATCAGTAAACACTGCTACGGAATTTCCATATCGTTATGTTTCATATTTCTCATTCTCGTCAACTTTTAATGGGTACATTGTTTCCTCTTTCTGGTGTTCACGGTCCTATTTTAAGGATCGAAAGCAGCATTGTAACTAATTGTATACCTGTGTATACGTGGTCATAAATTTTAGTAGAAGGATAATTATGGTCGTAAACGGTATTACCTTAAATCTCAAGTAATTCCCTGTTTAACATTAATAAATAACACTAGCGTATACACAGCCTCGGTATTAATCCCCGCGGATTATAATAAAATTATTTCTACAAATAAGTACGCAATTTGTTTAATATGTGGAACATCTCACACAGGGTTTCTGCAGGAAAATTCAACCGTTTGTAACATTTTATAAATTTATTTTCAGATAAAGTTCTCTCGCGATGCGAATAATAAGACGCCGTAGCATTATGTTATATTATATTTTATCTATCATATCATATTATATATATATTATATATATATATAATATATCGATATATAATATATATATCGCAGAAAAATATCGTCTTTGTCACTTTTCGCAAATGCTCCTTACGTTTAGCAACAATATACCATAGTTTGGCGCTAAAATTGTTAATTGCGTATGCACTAGATGATAGTAAAAACGAAGATTAAAGCTATTAATTATTAAAGCGATACACTTAGCTTGAAAAGCAGTAAAATCTTGAAAAATATCGAGGGGATCGTTCTCGTTTGACAAATGCGAAAAAAAAGTATCGACGAAGTAAAACCATTGAAATAGACGATGCCTATGTTTTGTTACCAACAATCCTGAAATTGCTAAAATGAGTGATCATTCTCATTATTGAACGTCTGATATCTAGTGTTTATATTCGTGTTCAATGTAGCGGCGTATCTACGGTATCCGATTTCGCTTGTTTTTTCTTTAATTTTCTTTATTTTTCTCTAGCATTTTGCATTTTATGCATATTCGGTGGCAAAGATTCTTAGGGCCACAAGTGAACGTTCTAAATTTCCCATTTTTGTTGTATCTTGCTGTATGTTTCTAATTCCTAAGAAAACAGGTAGTAGAATTTCAAAAGAAAAATCTTTCCATATATAACGGTTCTATAATAACGGGTGCGTTTCTTATTCGCTTTATCTCTCCTAAGAAAATTCAGCTATTATGCTAAACATTCTATGATTGTATGGAATTTTCGTTAGCCTAAATGAGTTTTTCTCCAATACAATCGAGTGGAAAGATATGTTTTCTAAAGGTGACGAATGAGCAGATAATTTTATTCTCCTGCCTTTCCTGCCCGTATGTCTTGAAGGAAACCTCTTTATGATTAACGTCCAACGAGCCTCTATTGAATATTTGCATCAACTTCGAAGCGATACGAAGCTTTTACATTGTTGTACTTTGAAAAAATAAACTGTTATTATACTTTGAAAAATAAATTATACCGCATATCTCCTATTACTAATTATTAAATTTGATTTCCTTCACAGGACTTTTCAGATCTGTGTATACAACTATGCCTACGACTACGAAACAAGTTCTTCTGCTCTTTTCTTCTCTTATCAAAATGTAACTTTCCTAATCAAAATAATATATATCCATTAGAAATAGAAAAGGATACATCGAATATTCTTCTCCTTTTCTCTCTCTCTCTCTCTTTTATTTTCACTGTCTCTTATTAGAATTCTGTAATCCATACCAGGGTCGGTGTGACCTTTTGTGGGACCAACTTCAAAAATTTATTATACATATATACAGATATCGCAATCATATATCGTCTTTGGTACTTTTCGCAAAAGTTCCTTGCAACAATATACCATCGTGTGGCACTAAAAGTGTTAATTGCGTATGCACTAGATGATAGTAAAAACGAAGATCGAAGCTATCAATTATTAAAGCGATACACTTAGCTTGAAAAGCAGTAAAATCTTGAAAAATATCGAGGGGAACGTTCTCGTTTGACAAATGTGAAAAAAAGTATCGACGAAGTAAAACCATTAAAATCGACGATGCCTATGTTTTGTTACTAACAATCCTGAAATTGCTAAAATGAATAATCGTTCTCATTGTTGAATGTCTTTATATTCGTGTTCAATGAAGCGGCGTATCTACGGTATCCCATTGCTCTCATTTCGCTTGTTTTTCGAATTTTTCATTATCTTTCTCTAGCATCTTGCATTTTATGCGCCTTAGGCACCAAAGATTCTGAGCTGGAAATCTAAACTGGCTTTTGTCGAGATAAATGTCATGTTGGTATCATCACTGGTTCCTAAATCCAGATTTGGTACAACTGCTTGCGATTCTCTTCTGTTTTCCCCCGTCCGTCACGTTTGTTTTTATCTGCGTAACCAATGTATCGTAAATGGTTGTGCAAGGTGGTGAAATACACAGCATACGAAACTAATTAGTTTATTAATCTGTATGAATCAATTAAATATCAAAAGCAAAACCAATGTAATAACAGCTTTAAACGGCATCTGAAAAACGATAACATCCAAGGAAACAACTTGCGATTTAAAGAGTCGTATATGGAAAAATTCAAAGGTTTATTATAAATTGATATAAAAGGATTACTCTGAACATTTGTCAATGATTTTCTATGCAATAATGTAATAATTCTATATAATAACGTTCTCTGTTAATGTTGTGCATTATGTTGTAAGCTTTTCTATATTTGCTTATCAATGAAATTTAAATTGACTTGTGTTGCAACTGTCTACCCTATTCTATAAATTATTTCAAGAAATGTAAGTATAGCAGCTGTTTCTTCCATGTTTATGTAAAAAGGTATTATATGAGTTTTCAAGTAACCGATACTTTGTGACCTCATTATTTTGTTTAACAAAACTTCAGCTGATTAATGTTTTTATAAATTAAAAATTTTAAAAATTTACAGCTATTGAAAATGTTTATTTTAGGATTTACTACCACTGCACATTTTTTCACGGTATTGTACATCAATACAATCTGTTTGTCTTTTTGTACAGTTCCCCAGATCTAGCAACATGCAGACCTTCGTTAAGACCTTAAGAGGGAAAACTATTACTCTTGAAGTGGAAGTTTCTGACACAATAGGGAATGTGAAAGCTAAGATCCAAGAGAAAGAGAGTATTATTACCGCCAATGCCAGAAATCCACAATGGAAACATATACAAAATAACTAGGATATTTTAATTGAACTGTATGGCTTGCAAAGATTACAGTCCATTCGGTCACAAGATTTAAATATTAAAGTAAAGACAAAGAAGATCCTGATACTAGTCTTGAATATGTGCTTGAATTTAGTCCATTGCGCCAACAAAATGTTCCTCCAACTATGAATGATGAAAATGTATTTGGGGAAAATAAACCAACGCCACCACGTTACAGGATACCTCCAAGAGCAATAATTTTCAATTCAGAAGAAGCAAAAATGTTTGTTTTACTGAAACATTGCGGATTAGATCAATATGTGCCTATATTTCTTGAACAATGTATACATATATATATATATATGTATGTATGTATGTATGTATGTATGTATGTATGTATGTATGTATGTACGTATGTATGTATGTATGTATGTATGTATGTGTAAAATTTTATTACAAATTAATATTGTAAATTTATTTTAGGTTGACATTGATTTGTTTATGACTTATAACTAATGAAGGTTTAATTGAAATTGGTATAAAAAATGAAGCTGACAGAAAAGCTATATTCGAAGTGATTAACAGATCATAAAAAATCAGCGACGCAAAAGGAATTTATTACCTTTTATTAATTATATCTAATTATATATCATTATTTTATTTGTTATATACTAAAGCTGTTTTAATGTATAAATTTAAAAACATAATATCTTATGTTATAGCATATTAGTGTTATTTCTTATGCCAGCTTAGTACACTTGAGAACACATATGATACATTTCTATCTTTACTTATAAAGATACATTTACATACATTCAAATACGAAATGGCTGTAAAATTGTTGTATTCTTGATATGTGATAATACTTTATTAATAAGTACACTTTTTTTTGCTTTAGGATCATGCGGAATTGAACGCACATTTAGACAATCACTCAATTCGCTATTCTTCATTTGATCTAACTGATTTATCTTTTCCATTGTCACCGCAATATTGTTTTGATACTATTTAGTAAATTATATAATAATTGTATGTAATTTTAACTTAATCATACAGAAATTAGAAACATAAATATGTGTATACTGGATAAAGATGAGCTACTGTCTTTATCAGATTTAGCCCTTGATAGTTTCTCCTTTAGCGTTAAATGCTTTTGTCTTTGATCTTTTTCTTGCGGTAGTTATTTTTAAATGGAGAAGATTACAAGCGAAGCATAAAGAATGAAAGTACAATAAGAGAAAAAGTAAGCTATGACTTTTATGATTAGAAATATATATGTATAATACAGTTTCATTTTACTAACAATAAGGGGAATAAAACAAGGAACAATTAGTTAGATTACTAAAAAATAAGTTAACTTTATTCAGGTAAGAGAAGATACATGATTCAGATTAATGTTTAATTAAGTAACAGTTAAAATAAAAGAAAAGTCAAAAATATACAGAAAAAATGTATTTGATTAGATTAATAATATGTTTCTATTTGCATATTATCACACATTTTAATGTTACGTTTTAATGTTTTAATATTTGTTAAAAATTATTATTATTTGTACATAATTACATATATATATACATGTGCATGCATTAAGCAGAAGCTATACGAACTACAGCTTTAACTTCTTCCCGGCAAATTATGCATTTCAGAAAAGCAGGGGCGCAATAATTACATGTTGCGAGATGTCCGCAAGGTAGGAATGCAATTGTTGCTTCTCGTCTCATGCAAACTTTACACGATCGAGCATCCTCCAATTCCTGATTTTCTTGTTCCAGAGCAGCTAAAATAGTAAACAGTATATTTAAATATAATATATAATACAAATTTATTATACGTATACGGATTTCATACAAATTAAAGAAAAAATGATCTATCTGTGTTTTTATTTTCACTACTTACCACATTTCTCAACGAGAGTCATCTCGTCAGTTTCATTTTCATCATGGGATCTCTCATGATTGCCAACTGTAGTTTCTATTCGTGCCTGTAATAAATATAATGTACATAAGTATATATTGGAATTGTTAATTATACATATGGTTCAGGGTGTAAGTTTTTCTACTTACTTCTGTAGGAGTTTCGTAAAAGTCTTGGCCTGTTACATTCTTAATATATTCCAAACCCCGTGCTTTGATTGTATAACAACATCCAGGAGACGAAATTGCATGTCGATTCCACGGGTCTTCTCCTGGACTCCAATTGTCCATAGCAATTCCACAATGGTGACAGACAACCGTATCATTTACTCCGTTGAAGTAGAAGCCTGCATCGGCTAATTCTTCACTTTTTATATATGTATTAGGCCATGTTGCGAATGTGCCTAATCTGGATTCGTAAGTATGATATTTCGAAGTTGCTTCTTTGCTAACTGTTCTTGATCCCAAGCGGCTCTGTCTTTTCATTGGCACATTGCCGCAATTTTGATTGCGGACGAATCCGCACTCTGGTGAATATGCCTTGTGAATTTGCATGGGAGTATTAGGCTCTAAACGGTAATTTAACTTCACTTGACACACGAAACATTTGATTGTATTCGATGTGCCCGTATAAAAGAATCCTGCTGCTGCAAGGGGAATGGCAACATATACAGGCCAGTTTCGAAAAGTCAAGAGTCTTGCTGTTTCGAAACGAAGATCACATCGTTCTTGAATGCCACGCGACGTCGATGGAACCGACGACATTGGATTAATCGTTTGCATCGGCAACATTTCTGATACTGACGACGTCGTACGAATGAACCACACGAACTATTCCACTCTTACAGTAATACTGAACCTTGAATCTTAAACCTTGCTGCTAGGACGTGCCTATTTTATACAGTGATCCCTTCATCCCACTATAGGGCACTGTGCAAAGTGCGCAAGTTGTCGACCAATCAAATGTCACTGATGCTCCACCCCTTACCGTACCGCAATGTACCGTACTATAGTAGTAGTAGAAGAGTAGAAGGAAAATATCTGTGCTAAAAATTATTAATCATCGCGGAACATGATAAAATTATTTTTACAAATAAGTATACAATTTTTTCAACGTGTGAAACATCTCACACAGGGTTTCTGCAGGAAAATTCAACAGTTTGTAAGAATTTATTAATTTATTTTGAGATAAAGTTCTCTCGCGATGCGAATAATAAGACGCCGTAGCATTATGTTATATTATATTTTATCTATCATATCATGTCACTTGTCACTTTTCGCAAATGTTCCTTACCTTTGGCAACAATATACCATAGTTTGGCGCTAAAATTGTTAATTGCGTATGCACTAGATGATAGTAAAAACGAAGATTAAAGCTATTAATTATTAAAGCGATACACTTAGCTTGAAAAGCAATTAAATCTTGAAAAATATCGAGGGGATCGTTCTCGTTTGACAAATGCGAAAAAAAAGTATCGACGAAGTAAAACCATTGAAATAGACGATGCCTATGTTTTGTTACCAACAATCCTGAAATTGCTAAAATGAGTGATCATTCTCATTATTGAACGTCTGATATCTAGTGTTTATATTCGTGTTCAATGTAGCGGCGTATCTACGGTATCCGATTTCGCTTGTTTTTTCTTTAATTTTCTTTATTTTTCTCTAGCATTTTGCATTTTATGCATATTCGGTGGCAAAGAGTCTTAGGGCCACAAGTGAACGTTCTAAATTTCCCATTTTTGTTGTATCTTGCTGTATGTTTCTAATTCCTAAGAAAACAGGTAGTAGAATTTCAAAAGAAAAATCTTTCCATATATAACGGTTCTATAATAACGGGTGCGTTTCTTATTCGCTTTATCTCTCCTAAGAAAATTCAGCTATTATGCTAAACATTCTATGATTGTATGGAATTTTCGTTAGCCTAAATGAGTTTTTCTCCAATACAATCGAGTGGAAAGATATGTTTTCTAAAGGTGACGAATGAGCAGATAATTTTATTCTCCTGCCTTTCCTGCCCGTATGTCTTGAAGGAAACCTCTTTATGATTAACGTCCAACGAGCCTCTATTGAATATTTGCATCAACTTCGAAGCGATACGAAGCTTTTACATTGTTGTACTTTGAAAAAATAAACTGTTATTATACTTTGAAAAATAAATTATACCGCATATCTCCTATTACTAATTATTAAATTTGATTTCCTTCACAGGACTTTTCAGATCTGTGTATACAACTATGCCTACGACTACGAAACAAGTTCTTCTGCTCTTTTCTTCTCTTATCAAAATGTAACTTTCCTAATCAAAATAACATATATCCATTAGAAATAGAAAAGGATACATCGAATATTCTTCTCCTTTTCCTTCTCTCTCTCTCTCTCTCTTTTATTTTCACTGTCTCTTATTAGAATTCTGTAATCCATACCAGGGTCGGTGTGACCTTTTGTGGGGCCAACTTCAAAAATTTATTATACATATATATAGATATCGCAATCATATATCGCCTTTGGTACTTTTCGCAAAAGTTCCTTGCAACAATATACCATCGTGTGGCACTAAAAGTGTTAATTGCGTATGCACTAGATGATAGTAAAAACGAAGATCGAAGCTATCAATTATTAAAGCGATACACTTAGCTTGAAAAGCAGTAAAATCTTGAAAAATATCGAGGGGAACGTTCTCGTTTGACAAATGTGAAAAAAAGTATCGACGAAGTAAAACCATTAAAATCGACGATGCCTATGTTTTGTTACTAACAATCCTGAAATTGCTAAAATGAATAATCGTTCTCATTGTTGAATGTCTTTATATTCGTGTTCAATGAAGCGGCGTATCTACGGTATCCCATTGCTCTCATTTCGCTTGTTTTTCGAATTTTTCATTATCTTTCTCTAGCATCTTGCATTTTATGCGCCTTAGGCACCAAAGATTCTGAGCTGGAAATCTAAACTGGCTTTTGTCGAGATAAATGTCATGTTGGTATCATCACTGGTTCCTAAATCCAGATTTGGTACAACTGCTTGCGATTCTCTTCTGTTTTCCCCCGACCGTCACATTTGTTTTTATCTGCGTAACCAATGTATCGTAAATGGTTGTGCAAGGTGGTGAAATACACAGCATACGAAACTAATTAGTTTATTAATCTGTATGAATCAATTAAATATCAAAAGCAAAACCAATGTAATAACAGCTTTAAACGGCATCTGAAAAACGATAACATCCAAGGAAACAACTTGCGATTTAAAGAGTCGCATATGGAAAAATTTCTCTATGTAGTACACAATAGAGGCTCGTTGGACGTTAATCATAAAGAGGTTTCCTTCAAGACATACGGGCAGGAAAGGCAGGAGAATAAAATTATCTGCTCATTCGTCACCTTTAGAAAACATATCTTTCCACTCGATTGTATTGGAGAAAAACTCATTTAGGCTAACGAAAATTCCATACAATCATAGAATGTTTAGCATAATAGCTGAATTTTCTTAGGAGAGATAAAGCAAATAAGAAACGCACCCGTTATTATAGAACCGTTATATATGGAAAGATTTTTCTTTTGAAATTCTACTACCTGTTTTCTTAGGAATTAGAAACATACAGCAAGATACAACAAAAATGGGAAATTTAGAACGTTCACTTGTGGCCCTAAGAATCTTTGCCACCGAATATGCATAAAATGCAAAATGCTAGAGAAAAATAAAGAAAATTAAAGAAAAAACAAGCGAAATCGGATACCGTAGATACGCCGCTACATTGAACACGAATATAAACACTAGATATCAGACGTTCAATAATGAGAATGATCACTCATTTTAGCAATTTCAGGATTGTTGGTAACAAAACATAGGCATCGTCTATTTCAATGGTTTTACTTCGTCGATACTTTTTTTTCGCATTTGTCAAACGAGAACGATCCCCTCGATATTTTTCAAGATTTAATTGCTTTTCAAGCTAAGTGTATCGCTTTAATAATTAATAGCTTTAATCTTCGTTTTTACCATCATCTAGTGCATACGCAATTAACAATTTTAGTGCCAAACTATGGTATATTGTTGCCAAAGGTAAGGAACATTTGCGAAAAGTAACAAGTGACATGATATGATAGATAAAATATAATATAACATAATGCTACGGCGTCTTATTATTCGCATCGCGAGAGAACTTTATCTCAAAATAAATTAATAAATTCTTACAAACTGTTGAATTTTCCTGCAGAAACCCTGTGTGAGATGTTTCACACGTTGAAAAAATTGTATACTTATTTGTAAAAATAATTTTATCATGTTCCGCGATGATTAATAATTTTTAGCACAGATATTTTCCTTCTACTCTTCTACTACTACTACAGTACGGTACATTGCGGTACGGTAAGGGGTGGAGCATCAGTGACATTTGATTGGTCGACAACTTGCGCACTTTGCACAGTGCCTTATAGTGAAAAGAAGGAGTAAAGGGTAGGGATAATTATATAAAATAGGCAGGAGCAAGCAGCAAGGTTTAAGATTCAAGGTTCAGTATTACTGTAAGAGTGGAATAGTTTGTGTGGTTCATTCGTACGACGTCGTCAGTATCAGAAATGTTGCCGATGCAAACGATTGATCCAATGTCATCGGTTCCATCGACGTCGCGTGGCATTCAAGAACAAGATGATCTTCGTTTTGAAACAGCAAGACTCTCGACTTTTCGAAACTGGCCTGTACATCTTGCCATTCCCCCTACAATACTTGCAGCAGCAGGATTCTTTTATACGGGCATATCGAATAAAGTCAAATGTTTTGTGTGTCAAGTGGAGATAAATTACTCTCCACAGCATCTTATTCCCATGCGAGTTCACAAGGCATATTCTCCGGAGTGCAAATTCATCCGCATGGAAGATTGTGGTAATGTGCCAATTGAAGAAAGTAACCGTTCAATACCAAGAAGCGTTAGCAAAGAAGCAAATTTGGAGTATCTTTCTTATGAATCCAGATTAGGCACATTCGCAACATGGCCTAATACGTGTATAAAAATTGAAGAATTAGCCGATGCAGGCTTCTACTCCAACGGAAAAAATGATACGGCGGTCTGTCACCATTGTGGAATTGCTATAGACAATTGGAGTCCTGGAGAAGATCCGTGGAAGCGACATGCAATTTCGTCTCCTGGATGTTGTTATATAAGAAAAGCACGGGGTTATGAATATATTAAAAATGTAACAAGCCAAGACTTCTACGAAACTCCTACAGAAGTAAGTAGAAAAACTTACACCCTGAACCATATGTATAATTAATAATTCCAATATATACTTATGTACATTATATTTATTACAGGCACGAATAGAAACTACAGTTGGCAATCATGAGAGATCCCATGATGAAAATGAAACTGACGATAATACTGTCGCTGAGAAAATTGGTAAGTAATAAAAATAAAAACACAGATAGATCGTACATTCTTTAATTTGTATGAAATCCGTATACGTATAATAAATTTGTGTTATATATTATATTTAAATATGCTGTTTACTATTTTAGCTGCTCTAGAGCAAGAAAATCATGAATTGGAGGATGCTCGATCGTGTAAAGTTTGCACGGTTCGAGAAGCAACAGTTGTATTCCTACCTTGTGGACATCTGGCAACTTGCCAGTATTGCTCCCCTACATTTACGAAATGCATAGTTTGCCGAGAAGAACTTAAAGCTGCAGTTCGTATAGCTTTTTCTTAATGCATGCACATGTATATATATATATATATATATAATTATGTACATATATAAATTATCATGTTCATATCTCTTATATCAATATACTTTATAATTTTTAAGAAATGTTAAAATATTAAAACGTTAAATTAAAATGTGTGATAATATGTAAATAGAAACATTAAATTAAACTAATCAAATACATTTTTTCTGTATATTTTTGACTTTTCTTTTATTTTAACTGTTACTTAATAAAACATTAATTAGTATCATGTATCTTATCATACCTGAATAAAGTTAACTTTTTTTTTAGTAATCTAACTAATTGTTCCTTGTTTTATTCCCCTTATTGTTAGTAAAATGAAACTGTATTATACATATATATTTCTAATCGTAAAATCATAGCTTACTTTTTCTCTTATTGTACTTTCATTCTTTATGCTTCGCTTGTAATCTTCTCTATTTAAAAATAGCTACCGCAAGAAAAAGATCAAAGACAAAAACATTTAACGCTGAAGGAGAAACTATCAAGGGCTAAATCTGATAAAGACAGTAGCTCATCTTTGTCCAGTATACAAATATTTATGTTTCTAAATTTTGTATGATTAAGTTAAAATTACATATAATTATTATATAATTTACTAAATAGCATCAAAAAAATATTGCGGTGACAACTTTATAGCTAGGTACTTACTGTCTCACTCTACTACTAGTTTTAATGAATTACTTGATAAATCTAAGTTTAAAATGAATAAAAATTAATAATTAGGAAACCGGAAATTTCTAAAGGAGCGTTCAGACGATCAATATTTATTATCAATACTATTGTCAATATATAAGGTTCTCAATATTGTATTGACAATGTACAGAGTATTTAATTTTGGAAAACTAAGGTCAAACAGCGGTTGTAGAGGACATATGTATACACTCATACAGAAAAGTAATTCAGTACTGATGTTTAAAACATTTCAAGCTCATCAAAATCGTTGCAGCATTTATCCAATTAACTGTGTTCGACGCGTATACACGACATTGCTTGATTTTAATTACGCACCCCGTAAGAGATTTTGAAAACTCAATTCCGCAGTTAACTGATGAAGATCGAAGATAGACAGAGGAACGAAATTGGGTACAGAAAGTCGGATCTCGCAACAATGTTCGTCTCTCTCTAATGAAATCTTTGTTAAATTTCTTAGGTGGAAAATCGTACACCGTTTGTCACAGTAGCTTTACAAGAGTGCGAACGAATGAATCTACTGTGTGAAGAACTTGGAAGATACCTGCAAGAATTAGAATTAGGTTTAAAAGTAATGACAAATTTTTATGCATTTTTACATCTGTGCTGTATACTTTTTTTACGCAAATGCTACATGGTCTCTCGCATGCACGACAACTTCTAACAAAAAGGAAATTTCTCTCTGCCCCTACCATCGGTGCACGCATTGTATAAACCTGCAGAGTATGCGTGAATTTTAATAATTTAATATTTGTAATATTTGTATATTTTTATAATTTGAAAATTTAATATAATAATTAAGATAATTTGGTCCAATTCGATATTTGACTCTTTTTCTATAATTAAGAAGATTGCTGACAACAAAAGTTTGGGTTATTGGAAAGTTATTGGGTCTGTTACGTCGCGCGAGATTGTCCGTGCGACGTCCCTTTCGGTCTGACCGTTAAGGCCTACCCCTCGGTACACTGACCTGCAAGAAACCCAAGGAACCACTATAAACCGAATCTTTTCAGCTGAACTTCTATTCACACAAGTATTTTCAGTTTATGGATGGTCCTTTGAGCAGTCCTTGGGTTCATTGCACTCTCTTGCTAATTACGGAGAAAGCAGATATGCCCAGCAAAATTGCTGATTTTTCCCAAGAACAAGGACACCCATGAGTCATATCTGCAGGAGACTTTCTCCTCATATTTTGTTTATTAACATTGGCTATAACCATTGGGCATCGCGGATCGTTACCCTCACTTTCCTACCGAAAAGTGTGAACAACGCATCCGCGTCCTTAGTTCAGAAAGGGTACACCCACATCGAGCTTTCCTCCTAAATAATACGATACGGGTCCGGAAAGTTCTTGTAATCCTTCTGTACGAAGAAAATTTAACTGTGCTACTAATAAACCCAGTCGTTTACTGAACTAATCCTCTATCATTTAAAATTACGCTATACCTTCATCGCCGCTCTTCAGAGGTTTATCGCTCGACGCGGGTTTTGCTCTACCATTCATTCCGACAACGACACAAACTTCATTGGCGCGAATAACGAATTACGTGAACTTCATGAACTCCTACAATCGGACGATCACAAATCAAAGGTACACACATTCCAATCAGATAAGCAAATCGAATAGCGCTTCATCCCCCATTCCTCATTCCTCGCACTTCGGTTGGCTCGGGGAGGCAGCGGTAAAGTCATTTAAAAGCCACCTTAAACTCGTCGTCGGCAACGAGTTGCTTACCTTCGAACAATTCAACACCCTCATTGTTGAAATAGAAGCAATTTCATCATTGGCGATTCATTAATGAGTTTGCGGGAACGAGATTTCAAGGACATTCCATCCAATCGGCTCTCCAGATGGCAATATCTCCAACAACTCAAACAGTATTTTTGGAACCGCTGGCATAAAGAATACTTGAACGAGTTGATCAACCGCAATAAATGGAGCAAGAGTGGACACAGCATCCAGGAAGGCACAATTGTTATCCTCAGAGAGGACAACGTGCCCTCAATGCAGTGGCCTCTGGGACGAGTTACCAAGGTCCATCCAGGCGCCGATGGTGTCATCCGGACAGCTACAGGTCAAACGGCGAAGAGCATCTTGGATCGGGGCATCAAAAGGCTTGTCCCACTGCCGTTTCAACCTGATTTCGAGAAACCCGAACAACCAGCAATCGAGACGAAATAGTATTAGAATTCCAAACAATGCCACACCTCGCCAATTTTGATCGGTACCCTCTCAAAAATGTATAAAGAAAAATCAAATCTTGGCTAAATAAACTATTTAAAAAAAAAAAAAAAATATTCGCTCTCTTCCGATCACGAAAGTCAAGCGTTTCTTGATATGCAGAAATTTTATGATAACACATTGATATCGAAAATTGTCATTCTATATCTTCGATTTTCAGAACACAGGGAATCACCATAATGGGGTACCCTATTTTAGTGCTATCCCATTCAATTTATTGTCATTTCAAGTGCATGCGTACTCGACAAAACTTTAGCGTTAATTTTTTCGAAAACAAAACTTTGTATCAAAAATTGTCATTGTACATTTTGAACTTAGTTTTGAATAGGGAATCATTTACTTTCGGCTTGCAGCACATCTTTTCAGAACATCTTGTTCTAACTATATATAGTTAGACACCGATTCTTCGCGATTGAAATTTAAACAATTTATTGTATTACTACTTCCTGAAATTAAAATTTCTAGTGCGTGTATAACCTAAACATGGAAACTTGCAAAAATTCACGGAATTGGAAACTTTATACTTTTATAAGGAATGTTATAAAAACATTTCAATATTTAACTGTGAAACCTAGGAAACGGTTGTTCTTGTAACAAACTTGGTCGCAAAACAGGACGCTTCGGTAGTCTACTTTTTGTGTGCTGTGGGACTTTGGGAAGGGGCGGGATGAGAGGGAGGGGAGGGGGGATGTTAAATAGATTTATTTACAATATTTACAATATTTAACAACTGTGGTATAATCTGTAAATGTTTAATTTAATCTGTAAAGTGAAATTTTTATCTGTAAAACCTACAAAATGGTGATTCTTATAACATCTGATATTTAATTCTTTAGATTTACGAAATGGATATTAGTAAAATATTCGAAATTTGATCTTAAGAATATTCGTAGGACTTTCGGGAGAGATGTTCCTAGAACATCCAAAATTTTAATTTTAAGAACATTTGTAAAATTTAAGAAATGGATGTTCCTAGGACATGCAAAATTTAAGTCTTGCAAACATTTTGGGAATATTCACAATGGACATAGAATGTTCGGATATAAATTTAACATGAAACAGACGCCTTTTGGACGTACGGTGCAATCTAGAAATAGTCCACATCAAAATGTAATTATTTAACGATTATAGTCACGTATGATTAACCCAAGCAACAGAAAATTAGGATACGTGAAGGTTGTGCTGCTGTGATACCAGAAATGTTAAGTAAGATGCGATTAATTTCTTGTCACAGAATTACGAAATGTTCACAAGTGAGAAGCTATCATTTGGAACATGTGCTTAAGACTGAAATAGTTCTGAACATCGTAAATAAAAAAACATTGCAATAATATTGCTGTTGGAAAGATATACAGCAGAATCTCAGTTATCCGAACTACTTAGGAGGCAACAATGTTCGGATAATGGAATTTTCGAATAATAGAACAGTTACTTTCTTCCTCTTCATCTTTAAAAAGATTTATCTTTGTAAATTCATCTCTGTTCTATGTATTTTAAAAAAGAACACAAATTATGATAATAGCAATACACATAATGAAATGAAATAAAAAGACATTAATCTTTGAAAGCATATCTTTGTCCTATGTATTTAAAAAAGAACATAAATATCAATGATAGTAATACAAATAATGAAATTAGGTATGATACGATTAAAGATATATGGATCCCAAATCTATTTATCTGCTACATCACACAACTGTTTTAGCAAATTTAATTCGGTAAAGTTTCATTCCCTTTGTGTCCCTGTCACAGGGTTATAAAACAATAATAGAATAATGTACTAATATTAGTATATTATTATATACTAAATTTTACTAAAATAAACTAAAATTTACAAAACGATAATAAAACCAATTTGGACGCACGGAATACCACTATGGAGAGGAGGGGAGGCAGCAGTAATGAGTCACGTAAATAAACCAGAGTCGCCTCTAAAAGATATTCGGAACAGTAGTCAACGCCCCATAGTATGTTAGGAACGAGGATATACACAAAGAATTAAAAATACCAAAGGTCAAAGAAGAAATTAGCAGGTACGCAGAAAAATACAAGGAAAGAACGACAACACATCCAAACTAGCTATCTGCTGAAGAGAGCAAAACTCTCATAGAAAGAAGACTAAATAGAAAACACCCCACTGACCTCACTACAGAAATAAAATTGTCAAACTCGAAGATGGTATCCCGCTAGGGATAGCTATCCACATGTTATTTAGCAATTAGGTTAGCAAAATTTACCAAATATCCAGCTGAATAAATTGTAAAGTACAAATTAAATAATAAAAAAAAAAAATGTGTCGCATACGGCGCTCGAACTTATTCCGAATAATCAATCTCCCACTGTTATGCCAACTTCACTGTTACTAGTAAAGGAGCAGTTTATTCGTTTTGAATCTTTTGATGTTCTCTTTCATTGCTTGGCAACTTAAAATAGTAAATAGGTGCTATTTTGGTTAAACCATCTTTGGAATATTCTCTATCGAATGATTCGAGTTCAATTTAAATCGGTGCAGTAGTTTTGAAGTTATAACCGAACGAACATAAAATTGCACTTTATATATGTATATATGTATATGTATATGTATACCAGAGATAGAGATGTTGCGAAATTTGAAACTTATACTGAGGCCCTTGACTGTTAGGCTCTGTTGGTTATAGACAATATAAGTTAGAAGATGTAATAATTCCGGTTATAATAATTGCGTAATGTAATTAATTTTTATCTGACGAAGACACGTCTATGTTTCGGACTGAATTCTTAAAAACTGACCGTTAATAATGATTAAACTGTTTAACAATTAAACTATTAAACAAAAGAAAATAATATCGGCATCTTTCATATATATTTATATATAAATAAATGGTTGCTGTGTCTTTTTCCCATTTATATTGCAGTCTATGTATAAAGAAATTTATTTTCAATACGTTGAATAATTTTTGCTGTCATATACTACGCACAAGCATTTATTTCTCATAATAATCCAACAGGCACAAATAGAAATTTTGTACGTACATTTTTTGATGAAGTTTCGAAATAGTCCAATAAAAAAAATTCTAATTTGTCCTTAGAACTCATAAATTGATGAATTCGTAATATAATGTCAAATAGACAATTTAGTCAATTCTCGATTTCACATAAAGACTTTTCCTGAAATTGATACACTGAAGAATTTATTTTATACATTTATTAGGGTTTTTAACACAAACTGTGGAAAATTTGTTTAAAACGTTATTGAGTATACTAACAAGAACTGCAAGCGATACAAGCGGAGATATTTCAAAAGAAGACAAAATAAAAGGACAAATAGAAGACTTATTGGACAAACTACCAGAAGAATTTAATATGCTAGAACTTCATAGCAAGGTACTCACTGCCTCACTCTACTACTAATTTTAATGAATTACTTAATAAGTCTAAATTTAAAATAAATAGAAATTAATAATTCCCTTTCTCTCTGCTACCACCTTCGGTGCACACATTGTATAGACCTATAGAGTATGCGCGAATTTTAATAATTTAATATTTATAATATTTATATATTTTATTATAATTTGATAATTTAATACAATAATTAAGATAATTTGGCCCAATTCGATATTTGACTCTTTTTCTATAATTAGGAAGATTGCTGATAACAAAAGTTTAGGTTATTAGAAACTCTCTAGTTCACATTTTCGTTCCATATACTTACCTATTAATTAAAAGAATTAAATTAAAACTTTACTGATTGTTACGACCGTTCGCAGAGAGACGCGGTCGCGAAGAAAACGCGTCAGCGAGAGGCGTAAATTCTCGCTACGATTCATGTAACGCCGCGAAGTAGTCGTTCCCCGTGTTTCGATTAGGATAACCAGGGTTTAATGAATTTAACACTGTGTTAACAGGTTAAAATATCGTCTATATTCAACAATTAGTCATACAATAATGTGAGCGTCACAATTATTTAGCGATACGTACAATTAATGATTCGACTCGACTTTTGACAATTTTCGAATGCGACTGATCAGTTAGAATGTTTGATGGAGAATGACTGCTTGGACCGATTCTTTTGTCTTTCGGGGAGACAACCCCCACCACCCTAGGATCACGCCACCGCACGCACCAGTGATCACGTAGGCCAACTTCTTCGTAAAATTAAACAGATCTCAATCGAAGTCTCTGGAACTCGCAGCCAGGCGGCAACCATACACTCGTCGATACATTGTATTGATATACGACGCCGGTGGACCGTTGGCGACGGTTAGAAACACGACATTGAAGGCGCGCCGCGACAATGTGCGGACATCTGGTTGCCAGCCTGACCGCGGTA
This sequence comes from Bombus pascuorum, assembly GCF_905332965.1. Classification (NCBI taxonomy): domain Eukaryota; kingdom Metazoa; phylum Arthropoda; class Insecta; order Hymenoptera; family Apidae; genus Bombus; species Bombus pascuorum. Next base: position 4,161,463 of record NC_083503.1, read on the forward strand.
GGTGATTCGGTCGAGGAGAGTGTCACTCGACGTAACACTGATATTTGAGCACCGTTACAAACTTATCAAGTCGCGCATTCTTTGGGTACATTCGGTACGTGGTCGGAAATGTTCGGCCTTACTAATTTTTAATTGCTTGTAACTGTTTTATTATTAATCGTTGTAAAAAAATACGTGTCACATATCTTTCTTTCCTAAATTAATTTACATAATTACTGAATAGTGTGCAAGTACCGAATTCTTGGGAAGTCACCTCTCCGGTTATCTTCCATTCCTTCTTCTGGTCCCGATCGTTATACATACTGTATACTCAATACTGCTTGCTTATTACCTTTAGTTATATTGTTTAGTGTGATGTATGTAAGAATGCTGCATTTCTATATTATTATATTTTATATCTTTTTTATATATGTAAATAATTTTTATCGTATAAGAGTAATAAAAGATAGATCTTTATATTTAAAAATTTGAATGTCACGTTCAAGATCAGGTTTCAAGATCACCGCAACGTACAACACACTAGCATATAGTATGTTCCCCTTCGTGTCATGCAATTTTTCTGAAACATCTCGTGACATTCGTGTTTTTCGAGATATTTCAGCGGTTCACGATAAACCGAACACACTGTATATGTTTACCAGTAAAAAATTGTAATTATTGCGTGTTTTGCAAAACACAAAAATTAAAAAAAGAACCAGAATTCTGTTGTCTTAGAAAACTCTCTCGTTAAAAATTTATCAAAATAAGTTACTATTAATAACTGTAGCGTTAATTTTAAGTTAATAACGATATTAATGAAATATTTAATAGAGATACAACTGACAGAGTGGTTTCAAATTTTTAGCTGGTAATGTATGTGCGTTTCATTTAAAAATGACAAACGGAAACATTCGATAATTACACAGAAGAATCCCATGCACAATTACATAGTTGTCGTTCCCCCTACAAGATCCCTGATGTACCGGAAATCGAATATCGCTGAGACAATGTATCTAGATACTAAACCAAAAGTAAAACTGTTTCATCTTTTACTCTTTCTAAATCATTCTTTTACTAACATATTTGTGAGATCTTTCTGATTAGGATGAATCCAAACAAATAATTTTGATTATATTTACTTATTAATACGTCTTTAATTAATATTTATATAGTAAGCAAATATGCCTATTGGTTAATTTTATTGATCACAAATCAAAAATAGAAAATTTAGGTATTTGAATTAAAGGTCAGCTTAGGATTAGGTTGAGGTTAGGTTTAATGTTTGCCTGGCGCGCCGGCCTCGACACAAGAACTGGTGCGCCGGGGTTGAGGGCTCTCGGGGTCGTCCTCCCAAACTGGGACGTTTGGCTGGACGGCGGCGCGCCTCCCTTGACCTATAGAGTGACGCAGGTGCTCACGGCCAACGGATGCTTCGGCGAGTATCTGCGCCGAATCGGAAAGGAGGCGACCGCGCGTTGCCATCACTGTGACGCAAGAGTGGACTCGGCGCAGCACACCCTGGAACATTGCCCGGCGTGGGCAGCGCTGCAACACTCTCTCATCGGGGAAATAGGGCTCGACCTCTCGCCACCGGCGATCTTTAAGGCGCTGTTGACGAGCGAGAGAGGCAGGAAGGCCGTAACCTCCTTCTGCGAGCAAGTGATGCTGTGGAAAGAGGCGTCGGAGCGGGAGAGGGAGCGGGCCTCCCATCCCGAGAGGATTGGCCGAAGAGGACTTGGCGGTGCCCGTGGACGCGCCTATATGGCGCACGGGAGAGCCGCAGCGACCTCCGAAGGGGAATGAAGTTAGGCGCTGAACCTTCCAGCACCCGGGAGATACCAAACAGTCCGGTTGGGGATCCGGACGCCCTCTGAGAGAGGGAGAGACGTAGTATAAATGGAATATTGCGCGGGGCGGGGGCCCCGGTGTGTCACCGCAGCGGTTCCCGGGCTCCCCTCGACGAAGTAGAGACAGTCTTCGTGGAGGTTTTAGTCGGTTGGAGTCCGACACTACTCTGTTGTTGCCGGTAATCAGCATCAGCAACAGAGTGTCCATGAGGATATTTCCACGTTAAAAAAAAAAAAAAAAAATAAAAAGTATAGTTAATATAGTTCAGTACAATTCAGTTACCAATAAATTACCATTCGTCGGCGTCGGCGATTATTTGCTGTGTTAACCTGTAATTACGACGCAGCCGAAGACGTTGCGCAGGATTACTTCAATGATTGAAGACACTTACGGATTTTCGCATTCCTCCTCCCATAGTTCGCGATCTACCGTTCATCTCTGGGTAAGGTTTGCGAAATCACACAGGTCTCATACAGAGAGGATCATTAAGTTAATTTTTGTCCATATTAGATGCCAAAAGTAAGGAAGAATCGTAGAGGTAAGGGTCATCTTAGCAAAAAGCGAGCTGAACGTCAGGTCAAACGAATGTTAGCAGCCGAAACTAAAAGAGAAGAAAAGAAGCGTAGAGAAGAATTAGGATTAAACAGAGAAAGTTCCAAACCTAGTTTCTCCCCCTCGAACTCACCGATACCCGAACACTCGAGTACGACCCAATACGAAGAGACGCATCCTTTCCTGTCCAAAACGCCATCACCAATATTGCACGACAGTAATTGTCATAGTCCTCTTTTTTTTCGTGGAGGAAATCCGCACGACCACCCGCCGCTTCCAGGGGGTAGAGCGGCGTAGTAGTGTCGGATTCCAACTGACTAAAACCTCCACGATGACCGTCCCTCTTGCGATCGAGGGACGCTACCCATATGCATGCATTTTATTAATTGAATCATTAAGAGAATACAACGGTTTGGAATCTTTGAATAGTGCAGCGCTTTAGCAAACTGCTACAAGTTTCGAGATTTCACTCAGTTGTCACGAAGAGCACGACTCTTGGAATAATTCAAGACAACGCTGCGCTTTGGGTAAATGCAACAAGTTTTTGATTCATTTCTTTCAGTCGTAGGCCTCAACTCGAATAGTTAATAAAACCTGTATATAATGTAGAAAGACCAGATGTAGAATTTTCTTAGAAGTGGCGACCACTTCAACAAAAAGGATTGTATGATCGCCAATTTGAAATTAAGTTTTTAAATTAAAAAGAAGAAATTATTACAATTTTATAAAAAAGTGTTGTTTATTTGCAATATTAGAAATACTTTGTACATGTCAAAAATTGTTGGTATCAGTCCTTATCTTCTTTTGAACCCATATTTTTTCCTTTCATAAAATAGATCAGTCTTTGAACTCCCAAGATTTACAATCTTTGGACAACCATCACGCTGCAACAAACCAAATTTAAAATCTTAATCTATTACTACACATTATAAGTCATATATATATATATACAAATGTCAGCACATTCTGTCTTCCTTGATATGCTATAACTGTTTATAACTTTTGATTTTATTTAGATCTTTCTTCATATCTTTTTTATGAAAATACTTATCTAAATGAATTAAAATGTAGCCCTCTATATTGTAGTTTTATTACTGGGGTACATAATACTTAGTATAGTAGTGCTGCACAATCTCTATTCGATTGACATTGTTAAAGAAAAAGAATTGATAACATGCTTTAAACAAGATTTAGATGTAAATCCAGCATACTATTTAAAATGAAAGTTGTGAATTAAAGCATTTATTAAATACATAAACAAGAAAATTATGTAAATATTTCTCCCTTTCTCTCTCTATCTCTTCCTTTCTCACTATCTCCCTCTGCTTGCTAAAGAATATGAATGTTAAATCATAATATATATCATAAATGTCTGTATATTAATGTATAATTTATAGGTAATTAAAAAAAAAAGATGAAAATTCTGACTACAAAGATATTGGGTTTATGCTGGGGTATAAAACATATATATTTAATCTCAAATATATGAAAACATTGTACATATAACATTAACAAATTGCTTTTATTAAAAATTTTATAAATTATTTTATAAAATATGAGAAATGTACTATGCATTTATTATAATTATATTAATCAGGTTGATCAATGTGCATTTTGAATTTAAACATTACTCAATATAGATAGATTTACTGTAAGTCCAGCCCGCATGGGGCCAGAGAAATAAACCATACTTTTAAAAGATTGAAGCATTAAATTTATAAATGTTTCTTTAAAAAAATTGTTTAGATGTTTCCTACTCGTCTGAAAAATCGTAAACAATACTATTGAATTCCTTTTGTTGCCTTTCTTATTTTAAATAAAATAAAAATTTCATAAGATATATACATATATATAAGTTCAGAAGATTTTAAAATATATAAAATTATTTCTGTTAAAATTCACTGACTTCAATATGCTTTCAAGTTAATTAATATGCTTGTAAATATGATCATAAATTTATGGTAAAATGAATGATTCTGTTAAACAGTTTATTAAAAATTACAAAAATTAAATTTACTCTTCCTACAGTCTTTATGTGTGCTAGAATTTATCTCCATTTATCTCCCATAGGACATGAAATGGGAATTAATTTAAGTCTTTCTGAATGTAAACCTACATAAAACTAACTATTTTTGTAATATAGGTGACAAAATAAGATGCTTCTGTTTAAAGGCTCTTACAAAACTCATGATATTTATAAATAAATTTATAAATAGATATAATCGATTGATATACATATATTGTATACAAATGAAATTGCAGTTTTAAATAAGATAGTTTATATGCGAAGAAATTTTACTTTTATCAAAGTATTTCTTTAAAATCATTTCCATTAGAATATAAGATGTTTCCCAGACTATAATTAAACTAATATAATCATTTTTAAAGTTTCTTCATTCCGTACTTTTACTTTATTTTCATTATAACAAAGTAAAGTATTATATACAAAATCTATAAAATAGATACATTAAAAACATTCATTTAATTAATACATTTAATCATAATCAATTTTTAAATTTTGTTTTAAATTCTTTAAATCTTTTACTATTCAGCTTTTCTTATAGGAATATACAAAAAATTAATTAATATCGTAAATCAGCTTTCAGGTATGACATGAAATGAAAAATAACAAAGATATAAATCACAATAGTTAACAATCTGACCATTTAATAAATCAAATTTCATAATTTTATATTCAAAAATAAAGAACGTAATATATTAAGAACACATATTAAATTCCTTTTTAAAAACTTACGTCTTTCTCTTGGATTGTACATTCTTTACAATAATAGGCATCAGACACACCAGGTCCACCACAGATAACACATCTCCCTTGATAAGATCCATAATTGCATTCATCACAAATTCGAACCAGAGTACAAGGTCTTACATAAGAATCACAAATTACACATTTACCGTCACATTTCTCGCATAACCTTCCTATTGCTGAAAATAAAAAATTTGGTTTTTATCATAAAAAGTTCAATAATGGACTATTTTAATTATATATGTATACATGATGTTATTATTATCATATAACAATTGTACGATATTGGTAATATTTTTATATATAAATCTATTTATCCAATAATTATAACTTTACTTCTTCATTTTATAAATTTCTAGGTAAATAGAGTACAATGTAAATAAAAGGTTAATTTTATAGAAGTTAAGGTAAAAAATTGTATATAGATACATACATTTGACACATATACTATTAATACATATATATATATATATTGAAAAATTACTGTTATATAATCAACAGTGAAGGTACAAACATATCTAATTATTTATTAAGGAAGTTTGTTGTTTGTTTATGTAACGATATTACTGTATATATATATTTCTGATGAAAATATATTGTAGTTAAAATTTGTAAAAATCAAATATTTATTTAAATATAATAGTAATAAAATAATTTCTTTTGTCTTTAAGTAAGAATTTCATTAAAAAATAGTATTCTTAAAACTAATAAAACAAACTTAACCTAAAATTCAAAATTGCAATTTAACCCAGCACAAGTATAAAACTTACCAACTCCCGGTTGTTTTCTACAAAAAATTAAATCTGGATGATGTTTTGCCATATCACAGAATTAACTAAATTCTTTTAACGTATACGAAATGCGAATTATTGTATGAATTTTTTTGTAATATACGTCACAAGTCAATACATTGGAAAATTCTCAACTTCGTTTACGTTTTATGGTGCGTTTTAAATCGACGACAGTTTGGACAATTTAGCATACATGCGAATAACTGTTTGAGAATGGTATTCAAAATATATAATACTTAACCAAATAATATGGAAATTTTCAATTTTATATTCTTGTCTTATTTAAATATACCTAATTTGATGTAAGATTGTACTAAGGTAATATAACATAATTCGTTTATTACGTATTTTAACGATTACTTGGGTTCGTTTACACGAATGTATTATTACTGCACTAGTCACCAGAGACTAGAGAATATTAAAAACAGAGAGAATTTTTCTTTCTGTTAGAGATGTAGGGACTAGGGAGATTGTTAATCATCAACGTTTAGATGCGAAATTCTGCTAAAAAAATGGACACTGAGATTAAGGACCTCTCGTGGTCAACGACTACACTGTCAATACGACTCGTTTCCGATGCTCTTGGTAGGAGAAACGTTTATAAGCTAACCGGGGGGGGGGGGGCATGTGCGATCGTGCGACTCTGGCATGATTAGTAAGCAGTGACATGAAGAAATGTGCGCTCGGCATGGTGCACTGCTAGAGGAAACATTATTGCCAGCCATAAGTACATACTAGAGCATTTATTGATATATTATTAATATATATTATTTACGTGCTTTTACTATACACCTATTATTCTATTTGTACTATACATTGTAACATAAAACGCTAAATAAAATAAAATTTATTAAAATTATGTAATAAATATATCAAATAAATATATTAACACCAGCTAATACCTATGTCTGGCAATATAGAAAAATGTTTTCCTATTATTTTACATAATAGAATTGTTGCCAAAAAACGCAATTAATAAAAAATGTACACGGTTTCGTTTTGCTAAACCGTAAGAGATTGGTTCGAATCAAGTCAGAGACTTTATTTTTACAACGAATATAATAATAGTTTAAAAAAGTTATTTCTTTTAATTATATACAATATCTTTGAAAATATAGAAATTGCAGTTAAACTGAGTGAATATGTAAATTATGTCGGTATTATGGTAATATATTTTATACTGAACTATTTACAGTTTTTGTTGCGATTTATAAAAGAAAAAAATAAAATGACACAAAAGAGGATGTGCGTCTATTATATAAAATAGTCTAAATAATGCTTAAAAACACTAAAATCTTTAAGTGTAATAAAAATACTATTTGGTACTTCATGCGGAGTTTTGTAGCACTAGTCGTGTTCTTTTTGCATTACCGGGTTTGCAACTGTTTACACTGCTAGCAAATCTCAATGAATTCAATGTTTCGTTATAACATTCGTCTAAAGGAGATACGTTCAGTAACATCAAAGTCTTTGAATTGCCACCTAAAGACGGCATTAATAAATGAGTGAGCTTTGAGTTTCTGTATGGAATATGTTCTTGTTTTTTCAAAAGGGCCAAGATAACGTTGCCCAAGTTTGCTAACGATTTATTAATGTTTTTCGTTTCTGCCAGTCGTACAGATTCTTCTCCTTTCAATCTTTCAGATCCCGCTAAGTCAACTAAATTTAAGTTTCCTACTGAAATCTCCTCTTTTAACTGATGTGTTCCTACAAGCCTTATTCTTGTTACTGAATGTGACCTAGACGACCTAGAAAATTAAATTATGCATTTATTTTTAAGTCTATCGTATTTGTATATCCAAGACAGAAAATGCGAATGTGTCTTTATGTGTGTACCGTTCATTCGATTGAGTAGCCGCAACTGCTCTATTACATTGCGCTGTCAAAAGGCACTCGTGCAATTCTTCAGGGCTATTAATTTCCTGTATTTTCAAATTACTGACATACAAATTGTGTCCCTTACTATCAGCCATTTTGATTTCATGTGTCTTAGCTTGAGAATCAAGCAAGTCAACAATATGCTCATTGTAAATCTCAAGGAAACTAGCTTCTATCCGATATTCCCAACCAAGTAATTGAAATTCTTTCATTTTTTGAAATATATGTCGTACCTGAATCATTAAAAAAGATCATACTATTTTACATTGCAAGTAGTGATAATATATATATATATATATATATATATGTATTCAATATATGTTCAATGTATACCGTTCTAGGTATCATGCCTTCCATTTCAATACCCGGTAAACCTTCCATAGTATATGTTTTACCAGAACCAGTCTGGCCATATGCAAATACACAAACATTATATCCCTCTAAAGCAGACTCAACTAACAGGGCTAATTCTTCAAAAATATTTTCCTGGCTAGCAGTTGGTGGGAAGACTTTATCGAAAGAGAACTCTTGCCTGGTTCCTCTCGGTCTTCCGCTACAACTAACTGAATCAGACCCATCAAATTTTCCTACTTCGATAGTGCATTCATCTACAAAGTTGATATTACACATCCTGTAGAAAATAAAATAAACATCATTAAAAAACTGTGCTGTATTTGTGAAAATCAAATATTTATATATATATATATAAAATACATACGCTTTTCCAAGTTCACTTGGAGTTCTAGGTCGGACTCTGCAAAATACCCTGATATTTCCTTTCATTTCTTGTATTGCATTATGGAGGACTCTACGATCTTTGTCCATGGTATGAACCAATGTTTGTAACTCATTTTTAGTTGCATTTAATTCTTTATTCATCTCTCTTTCAACTTCTAAACTAGCTTTTAGATCCTTTATTATAAATTCATGGTGTGACAGTAATGACTCTTGAGACGAGCATTTTTCCTTAAATTCTACTAAAATATTTGAAATGCTTTTACATGACTCCTCTGATTCTTTCAAACATTTTGTCAAATTCTCTTTTTCTTCTTGCAATTTATTCATTTCTGCTTTTAATTCCTTGCATTCATTTACTAATGTCTTATTCAAATTTTCATATTCTTCTGCTTTTAGTTTATGTACATTTTCATTTGCCTTTAATGTGTTCATTTGTTCTTGAAGTTCATTATATTTTGCTGAAGTTTCTGTATATTTCTGTCGTATATTAGATAACTCATTACTTGTGTGAGCTAATCGACCCTTTAAGTCCCATTTGGAAGGTTTAGCTGCATTACTGTTGCATTGTACCTTCTGGGCTATGATATTCTGACTAGACTTATTGGTAGTATTATTTCTTAATGTACTACTAACTTGCTGTGTGCTTATTTTAGTAGGAGGCTTAGCAAATTGTCTCTTGGTCTCACTATGTGCAATGGCTGCAACAGCTGGTCTTTTCACAGCTCTGGTAGTAATGGAAGACATAGTCTTCGATCTAGTAAAAGTTTGTTTAATAGGAGGTTTATTTTCATTTGAACATTTTGCTATATTTACTGTACTTTTGGCTTTTGTCAGTCTTTCAGGAACAGCACTAGAACTTGCATGGGACAGATCATTTTGGCTTTTTACCATTTTTTGTTTGTCTGTTTCTGTAGCAATGTTTACTGTGCTGTTAATTACTTTTGATAAATTAACTTTTGGCTTTGGCAAGCGTGATTCCATCTAAACACGAAGATCAATTATTTGGATTAATACAATAATACAAAAAAAGAAACTACATGCTTTAAAACATTTAACTCATACCCATACATGCAAAACCAATATTTTCAGTGTATTATTTAATTATTACCAAACTACAACATCCATTAGCAAACAAGCCCCTCTTTACTGTTTATGCTGCCCCAAACCACATTTTATTCAAAACAATAAAACTAATGTAGTTAGTTAAATAGTGGATTATATGAAATTGAAAATATATTATACATGACAAAAAATTTATGTGTACGATTGATATAAACAACTATCTGACAAAACAAACCTCGTTTAACAAAAGAACACAATTAAGTCACTCGTAGTTACACATTTATCAATTATTTTTTTACTTTTAAATTATATTACCTAATTTGTTATATTCGCATACACAAAATGACTCTAATAACGTTACTTTTACAGAAAGAAAGAAAGAAACGACAGTTTACTTCACTCCACAGCATTCAAGAGTCGGTTAAGCTGTTAAACAACTGCACTTATTTAAACTTGAATTCGCTTGAATATAGCCAATCAGAGGAGTATAGTATGCGAGCTGAGAACCAATCATTTGAAGACATAGAAAAGATTTGCCCAATAGTAAACACTGATATATGTATTTATAGACGTAAGTCGATACACGTATCGATACTTGAATGTGTCGATTCTATTTAATTTGCATTAGCAGTTTTAAACTTAAATAACAATAAATAAAGATTATCAGTTGTTCCAAGTTATAATTTTTCGGTTATAAAATTATCAATAGTTAAATATTTTAATCAATAAAAATCACTTTTTCCAGATGAATTAGTAAAATATATATTCAATAACTTTTTGAATATACTTACATTTAAGAAAATAATTTATGATAAGTATATAAAATATGTATTTCAAAATTAAACGATCAGGCCGTAGCAATGTATTTTATGAATAATTCTAAAAGAAATATTAAATGAGTATAAGTTTGTAACTATTTTATTAAAAATTTTTTAAAAGGATATTCATCAAGTAGTAAATTTCGATATCTAACACTATATATAAAAAAATAAATGTTGTTTCCTTAATTCTCCTAATCTAGTTGTTGCTTACTAGAAAACATTAAAAGTTATTGTTAATATATTTTACTTTTTCTATATCTGATGGAAACATCAGTATTATACTCTAAAAACTTGCAAAAACTATTTAAAGACACTCATTTCTGAAAAAAAGGATAATTTATCGAGAAAACACTCGTGAAATTATAAATGACTATAGTTTAATTTTAGTTAAATCAATCTTAATTGTCGCTATGAATCTTCCGGATAACCTAGTACATTTATACATAGCTAGTTTATTTAATTTCAGAATACTTTCTATTTTTTTGAACAGATGTAAATTATGATAATATAGAGTAATTAAGTCAAATATTTCAGTGTGATTTACAAAATTGATATATACATACGAACATATATATTTATATTTCACTAAACAGTAATCTTAGTTTCTTATAAAGATTTAATGATCTCATAATAAAAATATTATATTAAAATTTTTATGCCTAATTAGTGCATATCCTTGTGAAATTAAACATATGTGTATATATATATTTGTATTTAATCATCACAAATCTTATATTTATTTTATACAAGAATTGTAAATAGATTAGGAATATATTTAGTCTTTGACTATAGATTGAAAATATTTAATTCATCTTTAAATTACTTTTTAATTCATTTAACAAAATCAATCCTATTATCATCTTTTTGCAGGTAACATAGATTTCCAAACATTAGCTATCACTTTTATTATCACCAAGGACTTTGATGCTTAAGTATGCAACATAAATCTGCAAGAAAGCGAATTTTTTTTAAACAAAATTTCATTTTTATCATGTAATATAAAAGAATCCTGTAATAGTTTAAATTTTTATGTTACACATTTATAAACTTATGACATAGAGGTATGACATAGATATTATCAAATCTAATCAAGATACTATTTGTTGGAACTTTGTATAGTGTTTTGTAGTCATACTCATAGGATAATAACATTAGTTACGTTCTTTTTCCATTCTGAGATTAGCAATTGTGTACATTGCTAGCAAATCTCAATAAATTCAATGTTTCCTTATAATATTCATCTAAAGGAGATACATTCAGTAACATCAATGTCTTTGAAGTGCCAGCTAAAGACACTATTAATAAATGAGTCAGCTACACAGACATTATATTCGTCTAAGTGGACTGATCTAACAGAGCTAACTCTATAAAAATATTTTCCAGGTTAACAATTGAACATTTCATCGAAAGAAAATTCTTGTCTGGTTTCCTTTGATTTTCCACTGCAACTAACTGAATCAGACCCATCAAATTTTCCTACTTCGATAGTGCATTCATCTACAAAGTTGATATTACACATCCTGTAGAAAATAAAATAAACATCATTAAAAAACTGTGCTGTATTTGTGAAAATCAAATATTTATATATATATATATAAAATACATACGCTTTTCCAAGTTCACTTGGAGTTCTAGGTCGGACTCTGCAAAATACCCTGATATTTCCTTTCATTTCTTGTATTGCATTATGGAGGACTCTACGATCTTTGTCCATGGTATGAACCAATGTTTGTAACTCATTTTTAGTTGCATTTAATTCTTTATTCATCTCTCTTTCAACTTCTAAACTAGCTTTTAGATCCTTTATTATAAATTCATGGTGTGACAGTAATGACTCTTGAGACGAGCATTTTTCCTTAAATTCTACTAAAATATTTGAAATGCTTTTACATGACTCCTCTGATTCTTTCAAACATTTTGTCAAGTTCTCTTTTTCTTCTTGCAATTTATTCATTTCTGCTTTTAATTCTCCGCATTGATTTACTAATGTTTTATTCAGATTTTCATATCCTTCTGCTTTTAGTTTATGTATATTTTTATTTGCCTTTAATGTGTTCACTTGTTCTTGAAGTTTACTATATTTTGCCAAAGTTTTTATATATGTGTTTTATCAGTTGTATTTTGGCCTTCATCAGTTTTTGAGGAACAGCATTAGAACGTGCAAGAGACATATTATTTCATATAATTTTTTGATTGTTCTTTTCATAGCAATATTTACTGTGCTGCTAGTTACTTTTGATAAATTAATTTTTGTTTTTGGCAAGCATGATTCCATCTATTTGGATTAATACAATAACAAAAAGAAAGTACATATACTTCAGAACATTTAACGAATGTCCATATACGCAAGATCAATATTTCTATTATTTAAACTACAATATCCATTATTAGACAAGCCCCCTTTTACTGTTCATGGTGTCCCAAATCACATTATATTCAAAACAATAAAACAAACATAGTTACTTCAATAGTGTGTCACATAAAATTGAAAATATAACGAGCGATATAAACAAGTATCTGGCAAACAAATCTCGTTGTGCAAAAGAACACAATTAAGTCACTCGAGGTTACACATTTATCAATTATTTGTTTACTTTTAAATTATATTACCTAATTTATTATATTCGTATACACAAAATCAGAATAATCGTGATACTAATACAGAAAGAAAGGAATAACGCTTTACTTCATTCCATAGCATTCTACAATCGATTTATTACAAACTGCATTTATTTAAACTGATAGAGATATAAGAAGTCTCCATGTTATTTCAGGTGTCCAGTCTTATTTCTAAACTGCTTTCTTTATTTTTTCACTGTCATAATCTTTATATCTATATAAGTCTGAAAATCGAGTTTTATTGTGAAAGTAATTAGATTAAATACAGAAATAAACAACAATTGATATCCGTCTATAACAATAAATAATAATAAATTACATAAACGAGAAATAACAAGTTCTGTACAAAGTTTACCTGAAAATCGAGAATCGATTTTCAACGTCCTGAGCTACCGATCTTTCTCCGTCAGTCTTCAAAATTTTAAATAATTATTCTGTGACCTTGTCTGTCTCTGATGTTGCTCTCTGTCCGTCCGTTTGGGAAATGAGTGTCTCTCATAAATGGTTGTCCGTAAAACATAAGAGGGTCGCTCTGTCCGTGAAACAAAGAACGTCGTGATACTCGTAAAACAAAAAGTCCCTATCCCACGTGAACTCCAGGGAGTTGGTATATATATATATATGTATGTATAAAATTTTAGTATAAATTAATATTGTAAATTTATTTTAGGTTGACATTGATTTGTTTATGACTTATAACTAATGAAGGTTTAATTGAAATTGGTATAAAAAATGAAGCTGACAGAAAAGCTATATTCGAAGTGATTAACAGATCATAAAAAATCAGCGACGCACAAAGAATTTATTACCTTTTATTAATTACATATAATTATATATCATTATTTTATTTGTTATATACTAAAGCTGTTTTAATGTATAAATTTAAAAATATAATATGTTATGTTATAGCATATTAGTATTATTTCTTATGTCAGCTTAGTACACTTGAGAACACATATGATACATTTCTATTTTTGCTTATAAAGATACATTTACATAGATTAACATACGCAATGGCTGTAAAATTCTTGTATTCTTGATATGTGATAATACTTTATTAATAAGTACACTTTTTTTTGCTTTAGGATCATGCGAAATTGAACGCACATTTAGACAATCACTCAATTCACTATTCTTCATTTGATCTAACTGATTTATTTTTGCCATTGTCACCGCAATATTGTTTTGACCCTATTTAATGAATTATATAATAATTATATGTAATTTTAACTTAATCATACAGAATTTAGAAACAAATATGTGTATACTGGATAAAGATGAGCTACTGTCTTTATCAGATTTAGCCCTTGATAGTTTTTCCTTTAGCGTTAAATGTTTTTGTCTTTGACCTTTTTCTTGCGGTAGCTATTTTTAAATAAAGAAGATTACAAGCGAAGCATAAAGAATAAAAGTACAATAAGAGAAAAAGTAAGCTATGATTTTTACGATTAGAAATATATATGTATAATACAGTTTCATTTTACTAACAATAAGGGGAATAAAACAAGGAACAATTAGTTAGATTACTAAAAAAAAAGTTAACTTTATTCAGGTAAGATAAGATACAGGATACAAATTAATGTTTTATTAAGTAACAGTTAAAATAAAAGAAAAGTCAAAAATATACAGAAAAATGTATTTGATTAGTTTAATTTAATGTTTCTATTTACATATTATCACACATTTTAATATTACGTTTTAATGTTTTAACATTTGTTAAAAATTATAAAGTATATTCATATAAGAGATATGAACATGATAATTTATATATGTACATAATTATATATATATGTCCGAGATGAAAGGACACTGGGCCCCCCTCGTTGGAATTATTTGGAAGAAGCCTCAATACTGTAGCATTTACGAAATAACCCAGACACAGTCATTCGGAACTTGAGACAATGAGTTTAGGCTCGAGGCGACAACCGGTCGCCGAGCGTAGCCACGGTCACGGGATGAACGTTCCACCTAACAGAGATATAAAGTAACATAGCTTTCCTTTAAAGAATTGGCAGTACAGACACTTGACAATAAGACATTCCAACAGCCCCGCAGCTCGCCACACACAGACCCCATTCTTTGGGCAAGATGATCGCCAGATGCCGATGCATCGTTTACAGTTTATGTTCAGATAGCCTGAGGAACCGTTACAAATCTTGGGACTTGGTTAACTAAGGTCCTTCAGATTGACAAATGGTCTTTATTATATATCAGCCTGTAAGTCTGTCACCTATTGCGGGAGGTTATGGGAAAACCTGATTTGGTCACGTACGACGTTGCCGGCTAGGAACTCTCTCTCTAGGGCGGCTGGCATCCTTTTCTAGCCGCCAACATAGAAATTGACCAATTAACGGCAGCGTCTATTTCCCTCACCCTCCGAGTGGAGGCTTTCTTTGACGAGTCCGATGATCTTGTGCCCTTGGGCACACCCCATCATAGTTTTCCTCTGCAGCGTCGTCGCGACGGAAAGTCATTCCTTTCTGGCAATCTCATTAGCTAAGAGTCAATCAAGCGATCCTTGTATCACGAGTAGTAAGTCGAGTCCGACTTAGACTTTGAAGCAAAGTATATTCGTTATCCTGTGGACCGTGGATTCGCTATATCGAACCTAGGGCCATTGTCATTAGCGTCCAGTTACCGCGTCCGCTCGTCAATCCTGTATCAGCCATACTTGTGTAATAAATATCTCTGCGACAACCATGAACAACACTGGTGAAGAGTCATTAAACGCCCCTAACTCCAACCCGACATATATATATACATGTGCATGCATTAAGAAAAAACTATACGAACTGCAGCTTTAAGTTCTTCTCGGCAAATTATGCATTTCGTAAATGTAGGGGAGCAATACTGGCAAGTTGCCAGATGTCCACAAGGTAGGAATACAACTGTTGCTTCCCGAACCGTGCAAACTTTACACGATCGAGCATCCTCCAATTCCTGATTTTCTTGCTCTAGAGCAGCTAAAATAGTAAACAGCATATTTAAATATAATATATAACACAAATTTATTATACGTATACGGATTTCATACAAATTAAAGAATGTACGATCTATCTGTGTTTTTATTTTTATTACTTACCAATTTTCTCAGCGACAGTATTATCGTCAGTTTCATTTTCATCATGGGATCTCTCATGATTGCCAACTGTAGTTTCTATTTGTGCCTGTAATAAATATAATGTACATAAGTATATATTGGAATTGTTAATTATACATATGGTTCAGGGTGTAAGTTTTTCTACTTACTTCTGTAGGAGTTTCGTAGAAGTCTTGGCCTGTTGCATTCTTAATATATTCCAAACCTCGTGCTTTGATTATATAACAACATCCAGGAGACGAAATTGCATGTCGCTTCCACGGATCTTCTCCAGGACTCCAATTGTCTATAGCAATTCCACAATGGTGACAGACCGCCGTATCATTTTTTCCGTTGGAGTAGAATCCTGCATCGGCTAATTCTTCACTTTTTATACATGTATTAGGCCATGTTGCGAATGTGTCTAATCTGGATTCGTAAGAAAGATATTCCAAATTTGCTTCTTTGCTAACGCTTCTTGGTCTTAAAAGGTTACTTTCTTTAATTGACACATTACCACAATCTTCCTTGCGGACGAATCTGCACTCCGGAGAATATGCCTTGTGAACTCGCATGGGAATAAGATGCTGCGAAGAGTAATTTATCTCCACTTGACACACAAAACATTTGACTTTATTCGATATGCCCGTATAAAAGAATCCTGCTGCTGCAAGTATTGTAGGGGGAATGGCAAGATATATAGGCCAGTTTCGAAAAGTCGAGAGTCTTACTCTTTCAAAACGAAGATCATCTTGTTCTTGAATGCCACGCAACGACGATGGAACCGACGACATTGGATCAATCGTTTGCATCGGCAACATTTCTGATACTGACGACGTCGTACGAATGAACCACACAAACTATTCCACTCTTACAGTAATACTGAACCTTGAATCTTAAACCTTGCTGCTTGCTGGTGCCATTTTATACAATTATCCCTACCACATTACTCCTTCATCCCACTATACGGCACTGTGCAGAGTGCGCAAGTTGTCGACCAATCAAATGTCACTGATGCTCCACCCCCTACCGTACCGCAATGTACCGTACTATAGTAGTAGTAGAAGAGTAGAAGGAAAATATCTGTCCTAAATATTATTAATCATCCCGGAACATAATAAAATTATTTTTACAAATAAGTATTGTTTAATACAATTGTTTCAATGTGTGAAACATGTCACACAGAGTTTCTGCAGGAAAATTCAACCGTTTGTAAGAATTTATTAATTTATTTTGAGATAAAGTTCTCTCGCGATGCGAATAATAAGACACCGTAGCATTATGTTATATTATATTTTATCTATCATATCATATCACTTGTCACTTTTCGCAAAAGTTCCTTAACTTTGGCAACAATATACCATCGTTTGGCACTAAAAGTGTTAATTGCGTATGCATTAGATGATAGGAAAGACGAAGATTAAAGCTATTACTTAAAGCAATACACTTAGCTTGAAAAGCAGTAAAATCTTGAAAAATATCGGGGGGAACGTTCTCGTTTGGCAAATGCGATAAAAAGTATCGGCGAAGTAAAACCATTAAAATCGACGATGCCTATGTTTTGTTACTAACAATCCTGAAATTGCTAAAATGAATAATCGTTCTCATTATTGAATGTCTCTAGCAGCTGTTTATATTCGTGTTCAATGAAGCGGCGTATCTACGGTATCCCATTGCTCTCATTTCGCTTGTTTTTCGAATTTTTCATTATCTTTCTCTAGCATCTTGCATTTTATGCGCCTTAGGCACCAAAGATTCTGAGCTGGAAATCTAAACTGGCTTTTGTCGAGATAAATGTCATGTTGGTATCATCACTGGTTCCTAAATCCAGATTTGGTACAACTGCTTGCGATTCTCTTCTGTTTTCCCCCGTCCGTCACGTTTGTTTTTATCTGCGTAACCAATGTATCGTAAATGATTGTGCAAGGTGGTGAAATACACAGCATACGAAACTAATTAGTTTATTAATCTGTATGAATCAATTAAATATCAAAAGCAAAACCAATGTAATAACAGCTTTAAACGGCATCTGAAAAACGATAACATCCAAGGAAACAACTTGCGATTTAAAGAGTGGTATATGGAAAAATTCAAAGGTTTATTATAAATTGATATAAAAGGATTACTCTGAACATTTTTCAGTGATTTCCACTACGCGAAGAAGAGGCTGGCGCCTTCGTCAGGAAATCCATCAGCAGGCCCCGAAATTAAACGGCGGAAGCTACCTGACCTCCGGATTAAGTGTCGTTACTGTGGTGTACTCGGGTATAAAATAGCGGAGTGCCGTACGTGAATGAAGATCGAGAGACAGGAGAATACACGACGCTCGGAGAGAAGGTAACCAGCTGTATCGGCCAAGGTGTCCTGTTTCAAGTGTCGCGAGGATGGCCATATCGCGCCTAACTGCCCGTTACTGCGGAAAACAAACCGCGATTCTCTTAACGAACGTCGAGTCAACTCCTGCGTGGTGGAGTCTCAAACTGGTAAATTAAGCCATCTGGGTGAGTCGTTCTCATTTTGTTTCGATTCTGAAGCCGAATGTTCGCTAATCAGAGAGTCCATAGCCTCGAAATTTTCCGGCCTAAGAACGACCGACGTAGTAGTAATGCGCGGGATAGGAAATCACCGTATTAATTGTACGTCTCAAATTGCGTCCATAGTACGTATTAATGATTTTGCGTTGGAGATAATTTTCCATATCCATGCTGACAGCTATCTAAATTATGACATCATGACAGGCCGCGAAATTTTAAGCCAAGGTTTCGACGTAAATATTGGCCAAAATAGCCTCACTATTTGCAGGGCAAAAGCTGTCAATGTTTGCAATATAACCGCCGAAAATAAAATCGATATTAATGGGGTCGACACCAAGGTGCTCGGTGAAGATAAAGACCGATTCATTTCCATTCTCGAAGAATTTAAGAGTTCGCAAAGAAGAAGGACGGCTCGGATAGGTTGTGCGTAGATTTCCGAGAGCTAAATAAAAATACGGTCGCGGACCGGTATCCCCTACCTCTTATTGCGGACCAAATCGCGAGATTGCAAAAGGCGAGATACTTCATTAGCCTCGACATGGCCAGCGGGTTCTATCAAATCCCCATTCATCCCAATTCGACAGAATATACAGCGTTTGTCACCCCCGACGGGCAATACGAGTATACAACGATGCCGTTTGGATTGAAAAACGCACCGTCCGTTTTCCAGAGGGCTATTCTCAATGCCTTAGGCGGCCTCGCCCACTCGTACGTCGTTGTCTACCTGGATGACGTTCTAATTATCGCTGAATCGGTAGACCAGGCTCTAGAAAGACTACGCATCGTACTAGGTACCCTCGTAAACGCCGGGTTCTCCTTCAATTTTTCGAAGTGTTCCTTTCTTAAGACGTCTGTACTTTATCTCGGGTACGTAGTTCATAACGGAGAAGTTCGCCCAAATCCGGGTAAAATACGAGCCTTGAGTTCTCTACCGGCGCCAACGACCGTCGCTCAACTTAGGCAGTTCATAGGTTTAGCCTCCTATCTCCGAAAATTCGTCCCCAAATTTTCACAGGTAATGAAACCGTTGTACGCACTTACCTCCGGTATTAAAAACCTAACTTGGACAGATAGACACGAAACCATAAGGCAAAAAATAATTTCCGTCCTGACTAACGAGCCGGTGTTAATAATATTCGATCCGAACTACCCGATAGAGTTACATACTGACGCTAGTTCGGACGGATACGGTGCTATTTTAATGCACAAAATTGACGGCAAAAACCGAGTAATAGAATACTACAGTAAGAGAACGAGCCCCGCGGAATCCAGGTATCATTCGTATGAACTAGAGACCCTGGCGGTTGTAAACGCCGTTAAACATTTTCGCCACTATCTGCACGGACGGGAATTTCTCGTTGTCAGTGATTGTAATTCGTTGAAGGCAGCCCGCAATAAAGTAAATCTGAGTGACAGGGTTTATAGATGGTGGGCTTACTTGCAAACCTTTACGTTCGACATTATGTATCGAGAAGGTAGACGAATGACCCACGTGGATTTCTTTTCGCGTAACCCTGTCGACATCGACCGTACCCCAATATATATATATGTCGGGTTAACGTTAAGGCTCGGATTAGGGGCGTGTGACGAATCTTCGCTCGAGTTGTTCATCGTTGTTGTACAATCGAGATAGCGTTTATTATCACAGATATAGATAGTACAAAATCGACAAGTGGCCGCGGTAACTAGACGCTAATGACAATGACCTTAGGTTCGATATGACGAATCCACGGTCCACGGGCTAACTCTTTGTTAAACTCAGAATATATTTTGAAGCACAAAGTAACGTTCACTGTGACGCTCGGTACATATACTGCCCTTAAAGACGATGTGTAACTCTCCAAGGAGATCGCAAGAATAAATGAATGATGAAAACTTTCCTCTCCTTATGATCGCGTTCGTTTTGTTGAATATTGACCGAGGATACCAACAAGATTGCAGCCGCCGTTGCTAGGCAGACCCGCGTAGCTGCGACATTGTTCCTGCTCGGGGTTTGATTGTTAACACAACCTGTGTCTCATAATATTGGCACTTCTCTGTTAGGTGGAACGTTCATCCCGTGACCGTGGCTACGCTCAGCGACCGGTTGTCGCCTCGAGCCTAGGCTCATTGTCTCAAGTTTCGAATGACTGTGTCTGTGTTATTTCGTAAATGCTACAGTATTGAGGCTTTTTCAAATAATTCCAACGAGGGGCCCCGTTGTCCTTCTGTCTCCGACATATATATATATAATTATGTACATATATAAACTAGTTTATTCCTATCTCTTATATGAATATACTTTATAATTTTTTAAAAATGACATTAAAATGTGTGATACTATGTACTGTTAAATTAAGTGTATATATCAGGAAATGATAAAATATTTTACTTTTAGTACTATTTCTACAGTAATTAGTAAATAGAAACATAATATTAAACTAATTAAATACATTTTTTCTGTATAGTTTTTACTTTCTTTCGTATTCTAAGTGTTACTTAATTAAACATTAATTTGAATTATGTATCTTATCTGAATAAAGTTAATTTTTACCGAATCTAACTAATTGTTCTCTGTTTTATTCCCCTTATTGTTAGTAAAATGAAACTGTATTACATATATATATATATATATATATATATTTCAAATCATAAAAATCGTAGCTTACATTTTCTTTCATTATACTTAGTTATCCTGTTTGCTATTCGTTAAATAATGCCAATTAAAAGAAAATTCTAATTTTTATATTAATAAAACCTCGAAATTTTAATGTAAGGAACTTGTTAGTTAGAAGTTTATGATTGTAAAACTGAGCATTTTCAAGGTGTTTTACAACTTATTTGTTCGCTATATCGACTTCTATTTATAATACAGTAAATAGTTTATAGTTCAGTAAATGGAATCATTGGCGGTGAATACATGAATACACTTAGGTGGCGGCATTTTTCATGATGTGATTTTGAACTTTGATTGAATTGGGTGTGAGCCATTTTTTACTCTTCGCCCATCATGAGATCAGCTGTTATGTTAGTAAATACTTGCGAACTTGTATAAACTATGTAATTTCCCACAAATTTCAGTACATTCGTCATCTGTACGGACCAACTGAATGATGGATAGAAGCAATATGACGTCAAAGTAACGTGTAAAAGTGGCCGTAAAATAGCCAAAGTATGCTCAGTTTTACATAGTCATAACTTTTAAACCAGTAGATTCCCCGCCTTAAAACTTTTATTTTCGCATTCTATACGTCGAAAATTATAAAATTATAAAAATTGCAAGAAAAGGTCAATAATTTTTGATTTCCTAAAATAAAGTTAGTCGAGAACACTATTATTGTACATTTATGTATTTAGTATAGATATCTGCATGTATGAATACTAATTGTATTCTCCCTACTTTCTGCATTATCTGAGAGAGAGTGCGATACCTCGACACTACTCGGCATCATGGTCGTATGTCGTGGACACTATCTCTGTCCTTCGACATGATCTTCAACTCACCTGTAAGAACGCGCTATTCATCTCTATCATTTTATGGGAGAACTACATGCATGGTGTCGATGATAACTATTTATGTAAGTACATAGTAATTAATTCATTCGTTACCGAATACGGTATGCATAGTGTTGAAATTTGAATTACGCGGCGTTTACTTCAAATAGCTTGAAATTACGAATATACAACATAATTGAACATTACCGAACCGTTGTGTTACATATGAATCTGGCCTTATATTTAGCGATATCAATATGCAATTTAAAATCGAAATTTGAAATCACGTTCGCATATCTGAAATGCCAAATATATCCATATATTGGTCAAAAATTCGATGCCAGTACTATAGCAAGGAGTGAATAAGAATTCAAAGTACAGGAAATACGCTATTGGAAAACTTTAAGTTTCGTCGTTAAAAATCACAATAAATTAAAAGGTTTTCATTCAACCATGCAAGGTTATTAAAAAATGTTTTGTTTTCTAAGGGAGAATTAGAAGCAAGTCTCTATTAAAAAAGCTACACTTACATCTTAATATGTAGTTATCTTCAATTTTTCGCGCACTTTATTGAACAAAGCGGTTCAGCGATCCGTACCAATATACACAATATAAACTCCTCGGTAACCGCTAAATAAGATACTATGTTGGTAATAGAAAAAGAGTCGTCTTTTTACTTAACAAGATTTTAAGTTTCTTTTAAATATGAAAAGTTTGGATGTCTCACATACAAGTTTAATTTTAACATAATTGAGAATAAAGCTTCTTCGTAAAAATCATATTTAAAATACTACTACAACTTTTAGAATTTTAAATGTTGGCTATTCGTTCGAAAATACGTTTTTGAAAAATTGTTAGTATAAATTGGATCTACAAGAACATAAAATAATTAAGAATAGCAAGCAATTATATATAATGGATGCTTGTAATCTTATGAATAAAAAGAAAGAACTATCGGTTCTGTACGCTTTATTTCCGGAAATGAGTAACCTATGTTGTGCAATTTGCGAAATTGATATTGTTGAAGTTCATGATCCATCGGCAAAATCACATTTTTATTGGCAAACAATGAAATGCCGGTAAGTCAAGGGCAAATTCTGCCCTTTCAAAAATTTTCTATTCCATAATATTATCTTAATGATCTTAATGATCTTTATGTTTTACTAACAATAAAATTTTAGATTACTTATTCATTTAATATCTGACGTTATTGCTTCACCAGTAATGGGTACAGAAAGATATATATTTGTTATAACGCATAAACAATTTACTGAAACTGGTAGATTGGACAAAATTTTGAGAAATTTTAAACTAGTGGTATATTCACGATACAA
Source organism: Bombus pascuorum (assembly GCF_905332965.1). Taxonomy (NCBI): domain Eukaryota; kingdom Metazoa; phylum Arthropoda; class Insecta; order Hymenoptera; family Apidae; genus Bombus; species Bombus pascuorum. Next base: position 4,184,939 of record NC_083503.1, read on the forward strand.
ATCTTTATTGACTCTAAATATATTATTTCAATGATAAACTGGTTTTTATTTCTGTCAGTATCAAGGATTAAGATCAGTTACTACAGAAGTTTATAAAAGTTGCCTTAGGTATACGATACAAACTAAGATAGCTCCTTTGTGGAATAAAGTTGATGATTATTTTGTTCAAGGAAAACATTTTTATAACTTTATAGAAGGAACTAGAGCATTAAAATTAGATATACTTATAGGGGGTAATAGAAAATCTAATTTTGTTCTTCGTATGACTAATATTAAAATAATATGAAATATATTAACATTAAAAAGTTTTTAGAAAGGAAAATGTATTTCCAATTTCATGCAGAAATACTTAAAATTCCATATATAAGACTTGAAGATTATCTTCCACCATCTATTATATCACATTTTTTAGCAGACCCTAAAGGATACGTTGATTTATCTCATTATAATCTTCCATTTGTACACGTGTTACCAAGGTAACTAATTTACTTCATTTAGTGGAATATATATGGAATATATATGTATATTTGGTTCAAATAAAATTTTTTTATTTTCTGTAGTACAAAAAAAGGTAAACTATTATCTGTATCTAAAGAACTTCCAGCAAAATGTGCTTTCAAAGATTATGACCAATTACGTAGACACTGGAAAAATATGGTATAAACGACAATATCTATATTTATTCATCTTGCAATTTCCCTTCAAATATATTTTTTGTATATAAATATGTATAACGTTTTAGTATGGATATTATTTACCAAAAAATAAAGATGGAATTTTATTTTATGAAATTAAATTTCCAATTTCCAAATCTAAAGTTTTTACATATCCTCAAATGTGTGTAGCAAGTAGTCCATTAGAAATTATTCCAAATAGGGAAAAAGAATCTACAATTACAAACTTTTTATCTGATATGCTTATGAAATTACCTGGAGTTTGTGGTAAACGGCTACAGATATCCAAAGATACTCCATTTGACACTACAGTGAGTTACACAGAATATTTAATAATTTCTATTCAATAGTCGTAAATAAAATCTATTCTCCATTATAAACAGAAACCTTTAAGTATAAAATCAAGTAATGCATCACAAAAGGACAGAGGATTAAGTACGTATCTTAAGGAAAAGGGTAATACTATCTCACAATTAGAATTTTCCGATGAATATATAGATGGATTGACAAAAGATATGAATAGTGCTACAGCATTCAGAACGCAATTAATTAAAATTCATCAAATTCGTAACGTACAAAATCAAAGTGGTACTAAGATAATAATATACCTTTACAAATTCAATGTTTAAATACTATGCAAAATTCATTTATACAATATGTGGAAAATAATTTTATCACAGATAATACATCAAGATACCCAAATTTTACTGTATCAAAGGAAAGAACAATTTCTACGTACTTTAAAATTCAAAAGATGAATTCTTATGCCAAGGCAAAAGTGGTATCTTTTTTCTACATTTTCTTTGTAAGATATATATTTTATCTTTCATTGTTTATGCTTTGCTTATAATCTTCTCTATTTAAAAATAGCTACCGCAAGAAAAAGATCAAAGACAAAAACATTTAACGCTAAAGGAGAAACTATCAAAAGCTAAATCTGATAAAGACAGCAGCTCATCTTTATCCAGTATATACATATTTATGTTTCTAAATTCTGTATGATTAAGTGAAAATTACATATAATTATTCTATAATTCATTATATAGGATCAAAACAATATTGTGGAGACAATGGCAAAAATAAATCAGTTAGATCAAATGAAGAATAGTGAATTGAGTGATTGTCTAAATGTGCGTTCAATGATCCTAAAGCAAAAAAAAGTGTACTTATTCATAAAGTATTACCACACATCAAGAATACAACAATTTTACAGCAATTTCGTATGTAAATCTATGTAAATGTATCTTTATAAGCAAAAATAGAAATGTATCATATGTGTTCTCAAGTGTACTAAGTTGGCATAAGAAATAATACTAATATGCTATAACATAAGATATTATATTTTTAAATTTATGCATTAAAGCAGCTTTAGTATATAACAATTAAAATAATAATATATAATTAGATATAATTAATAAAGGGTTATAAATTCTTTTTGCGTTGCTGATTTTTTATGATCTGTTAATCACTTCAAATATAGCTTTTCTGTCAGCTTCATTTTTTATACCAATTTCAATTAAACCTTCATTAGTTATAAGTCATAAACAAATCAATGTCAACCTAAAATAAATTTACAATATTAATTTGTAATAAAATTTTACACATACATACATACATACATACATACATATATATATATATATATATGTATACATTGTTCAAGAAATATAGGCACATATAGATCTAATCCGCAATGTTTCAGTAAAACAAACATTTTTGCTTCTTCTGAATTGAAAATTATTGCTCTTGGAGGTATCCTGTAACGTGGTGGCGTTGGTTTATTTTCCCCAAATACATTTTCATCATTCATAGTTGGAGGAACATTTTGTTGGCGCAATGGACTAAATTCAAGCACATATTCAAGACTAGTATCAGGATCTTCTTTGTCTTTACTTTAATATTTAAATCTTGTGACCGAATGGACTGTAATCTTTGCAAGCCATACAGTTCAATTAAAATATCCTAGTTATTTTGTATATGTTTCCATTGTGGATTTCTGGCATTGGCGGTAATAATAATCTCTTTCTCTTGGATCTTAGCTTTCACATTCCCTATTGTGTCAGAAACTTCCACTTCAAGAGTAATAGTTTTCCCTCTTAAGGTCTTAACAGAGGTCTGCATGTTGCTAGATCTGGGGAACTGTACAAAAAGACAAACAGATTGTATTGATGTACAATATCGTGAAAAAATGTGCAGTGGTAGTAAATCCTAAAATAAACATTTTCAATAGCTGTAAATTTTTTAAATTTTTAATTTATAAAAACATTAATCAGCTGAAGTTTTGTTAAACAAAATAATGAGGTCACAAAGTATCGGTTACTTGAAAACTCATATAATACCTTTTTACATAAACATGGAAGAAACAGCTGCTATACTTACATTTATTGAAATAATTTATAGAATAGGGTAGACAATTGCAACACAAGTCAATTTAAATTTCATTGATAAGCAAACATAGAAAAGCTTACAACATAATGCACAACATTAACAGAGAACGTTATTATATAGAATTATTACATTATTGCATAGAAAATCATTGACAAATGTTCAGAGTAATCCTTTTATATCATTTTATAATAAACCTTTGAATTTTTCCATATACGACTCTTTAAATCGCAAGTTGTTTCCTTGGATGTTATCGTTTTTCAGATGCCGTTTAAAGCTGTTATTACATTGGTTTTGCTTTTGATATTTAATTGATTCATACAGATTAATAAACTAATTAGTTTCGTATGCTGTGTATTTCACCACCTTGCACAACCATTTACGATACATTGGTTACGCAGATAAAAACAAACGTGACGGACGGGGGAAAACAGAAGAGAATCGCAAGCAGTTGTACCAAATCTGGATTTAGGAACCAGTGATGATACCAACATGACATTTATCTCGACAAAAGCCAGTTTAGATTTCCAGCTCAGAATCTTTGGTGCCTAAGGCGCATAAAATGCAAGATGCTAGAGAAAGATAATGAAAAATTCGAAAAACAAGCGAAATGAGAGCAATGGGATACCGTAGATACGCCGCTTCATTGAACACGAATATAAACAGCTGCTAGAGACATTCAATAATGAGAACGATTATTCATTTTAGCAATTTCAGGATTGTTAGTAACAAAACATAGGCATCGTCGATTTTAATGGTTTTACTTCGTCGATACTTTTTTTCGCATTTGCCAAACGAGAACGTTCCCCCCGATATTTTTCAAGATTTTACTGCTTTTCAAGCTAAGTGTATTGCTTTAAGTAATAGCTTTAATCTTCGTCTTTCCTATCATCTAATGCATACGCAATTAACACTTTTAGTGCCAAACGATGGTATATTGTTGCCAAAGTTAAGGAACTTTTGCGAAAAGTGACAAGTGATATGATATGATAGATAAAATATAATATAACATAATGCTACGGTGTCTTATTATTCGCATCGCGAGAGAACTTTATCTCAAAATAAATTAATAAATTCTTACAAACGGTTGAATTTTCCTGCAGAAACTCTGTGTGACATGTTTCACACATTGAAACAATTGTATTAAACAATACTTATTTGTAAAAATAATTTTATTATGTTCCGGGATGATTAATAATATTTAGGACAGATATTTTCCTTCTACTCTTCTACTACTACTATAGTACGGTACATTGCGGTACGGTAGGGGGTGGAGCATCAGTGACATTTGATTGGTCGACAACTTGCGCACTCTGCACAGTGCCGTATAGTGGGATGAAGGAGTAATGTGGTAGGGATAATTGTATAAAATGGCACCAGCAAGCAGCAAGGTTTGAGATTCAAGGTTCAGTATTACTGTAAGAGTGGAATAGTTTGTGTGGTTCATTCGTACGACGTCGTCAGTATCAGAAATGTTGCCGATGCAAACGATTGATCCAATGTCGTCGGTTCCATCGTCGTCGCGTGGCATTCAAGAACAAGATGATCTTCGTTTTGAAACAGCAAGACTCACGACTTTTCGAAACTGGCCTGTACATCTTGCCATTCCCCCTACAATACTTACAGCAGCAGGATTCTTTTATACGGGCATATCGAATAAAGTCAAATGTTTTGTGTGTCAAGTGGAGATAAATTACTCTTCAGAGCATCTTATTCCCATGCGAGTTCACAAGGCATATTCTCCGGAGTGCAAATTCGTCCGCATGGAAGATTGTGGTAATGTGCCAATTGAAGAAAGTAACCGTTCAAGACCAAGAAGCGTTAGCAAAGAATCAAATTTGGAGTATCTTTCTTACGAATCCAGATTAGACACATTCGCAACATGGCCTAATACGTGTATAAAAATTGAAGAATTAGCCGATGCAGGCTTCTACTCCAACGGAAAAAATGATACGGCGGTCTGTCACCATTGTGGAATTGCTATAGACAATTGGAGTCCTGGAGAAGATCCGTGGAAGCGACATGCAATTTCGTCTCCTGGATGTTGTTATATAATCAAAGCACGGGGTTTGGAATATATTAAGAATGCAACAGGCCAAGACTTCTACGAAACTCCTACAGAAGTAAGTAGAAAAACTTACACCCTGAACCATATGTATAATTAATAATTCCAATATATACTTATGTACATTATATTTATTACAGGCACCAATAGAAACTACAGTTGGCAATCATGAGAGATCCCATGATGAAAATGAAACTGACGATAATACTGTCGCTGAGAAAATTGGTAAGTAATAAAAATAAAAACACAGATAGATCGTACATTCTTTAATTTGTATGAAATCCGTATACGTATAATAAATTTGTGTTATATATTATATTTAAATATGCTGTTTACTATTTTAGCTGCTCTAGAGCAAGAAAATCATGAATTGGAGGATGCTCGATCGTGTAAAGTTTGCACGGTTCGAGAAGCAACAGTTGTATTCCTACCTTGTGGACATCTGGCAACTTGCCAGTATTGCTCCCCTACATTTACGAAATGCATAGTTTGCCGAGAAGAACTTAAAGCTGCAGTTCGTATAGCTTTTTCTTAATGCATGCACATGTATATATATATATATATATATATATATATATAATTATGTACATATATAAATTATCATGTTCATATCTCTTATATCAATATACTTTATAATTTTTAAGAAATGTTAAAATATTAAAACGTTAAATTAAAATGTGTGATAATATGTAAATAGAAACATTAAATTAAACTAATCAAATACATTTTTTCTGTATATTTTTGACTTTTCTTTTATTTTAACTGTTACTTAATAAAACATTAATTAGTATCATGTATCTTATCATACCTGAATAAAGTTAACTTTTTTTTTAGTAATCTAACTAATTGTTCCTTGTTTTATTCCCCTTATTGTTAGTAAAATGAAACTGTATTATACATATATATTTCTAATCGTAAAATCATAGCTTACTTTTTCTCTTATTGTACTTTCATTCTTTATGCTTCGCTTGTAATCTTCTCTATTTAAAAATAGCTACCGCAAGAAAAAGATCAAAGACAAAAACATTTAACGCTGAAGGAGAAACTATCAAGGGCTAAATCTGATAAAGACAGTAGCTCATCTTTGTCCAGTATACAAATATTTATGTTTCTAAATTTTGTATGATTAAGTTAAAATTACATATAATTATTATATAATTTACTAAATAGTATCAAAAAAGTATTGCGGTGACAACTTTATAGCTAGGTACTTACTGTCTCACTCTACTACTAGTTTTAATGAATTACTTGATAAATCTAAGTTTAAAATGAATAAAAATTAATAATTAGGAAACCGGAAATTTCTAAAGGAGCGTTCAGACGATCAATATTTATTATCAATACTATTGTCAATATATAAGGTTCTCAATATTGTATTGACAATGTACAGAGTATTTAATTTTGGAAAACTAAGGTCAAACAGCGGTTGTAGAGGACATATGTATACACTCATACAGAAAAGTAATTCAGTACTGATGTTTAAAACATTTCAAGCTCATCAAAATCGTTGCAGCATTTATCCAATTAACTGTGTTCGACGCGTATACACGACATTGCTTGATTTTAATTACGCACCCCGTAAGAGATTTTGAAAACTCAATTCCGCAGTTAACTGATTAAGATCGAAGATAGACAGAGGAACGAAATTGGGTACAGAAAGTCGGATCTCGCAACAATGTTCGTCTCTCTCTAATGAAATCTTTGTTAAATTTCTTAGGTGGAAAATCGTACACCGTTTGTCACAGTAGCTTTACAAGAGTGCGAACGAATGAATCTACTGTGTGAAGAACTTGGAAGATACCTGCAAGAATTAGAATTAGGTTTAAAAGTAATGACAAATTTTTATGCATTTTTACATCTGTGCTGTATACTTTTTTTACGCAAATGCTACATGGTCTCTCGCATGCACGACAATTTCTAACAAAAAGGAAATTTCTCTCTGCCCCTACCATCGGTGCACGCATTGTATAAACCTGCAGAGTACGCGTGAATTTTAATAATTTAATATTTGTAATATTTGTATATTTTTATAATTTGAAAATTTAATATAATAATTAAGATAATTTGGTCCAATTCGATATTTGACTCTTTTTCTATAATTAAGAAGATTGCTGACAACAAAAGTTTGGGTTATCGGAAAGTTATTGGGTCTGTTACGTCGCGCGAGATGGTCCGTGCGACGTCCCTTTCGGTCTGGCCGTTAAGGCCTACCCCTCGGTTCACTGACCTGCAAGAAACCCAAGGAACCACTATAAACCGAATCTTTTCAGCTGAACTTCTATTCACACAAGTATTTTCGGTTTATGGATGGTCCTTTGAGCAGTCCTTGGGTTCATTGCACTCTCTTGCTAATTACGGAGAAAGCAGATATGCCCAGCAAAATTGCTGATTTTTCCCAAGAACAAGGACACCCATGAGCCATATCTGCAGGAGACTTTCTCCTCATACTTTGTTTGTTAACATTGGCTATAACCATTGGGCATCGCGGATCGTTACCCTCACTATTCTACCGAAAAGTGTGAACAACGAATCCGCGTCCTTAGTTCAGAAAGGGTACACCTACATCCAGCTTTCCTCCTAAATAGTACCAGTTGGTTCAATCACTTCTCTTCTACTCCTCTTACACTGCTCACTGCTCTTACACTCCTCGGACAGTCAAGTACTTCGCTCTAACATACCTCAGACTGTTCTATCGCTCATCGGGCAGTTACGATCTTGGGATATAACGCGCTACACTATCAACCCTCGGCTTAAACATTGTACTTTCGGCCGACATCAAAACTTTTTCTGTCTATGTTGTAATCTGGTGTAAATATATCTATCTTATATAACTGTAGACTACAGTTATTCAACCACAAACACCCCTATTATCCCAAAAGAAATAAGGGGATCGCCCTGCTCGCGGTGTCGATTCGTATAATCGTAACGGGAATTTAAAAATGACAAACGGAAACATTCGATAATTACACAAAAGGATCCCATGCACAATTGCATAGGCGTCGTTCCCCCTACGCGACCCCTGACGTACCGGAAATCGAATATCGCTGAGACAATGTATCTAGATACTAAATCAAAACTAAAAATGTTTCATCTTTTACCCTTTCTAAATCATCCTTTTACTAATATATTTGTGATATCTTTCTGATTAGGATGAATCCAAACAAATAATTTTGATTATATTTACTTATTAATACGTCTTTAATTAATATTTATATAGTAAGCAAATATGCCTATTGGTTAATTTTATTGATCACAAATCAAAAATAGAAAATTTAGGTATTTGAATTAAAGGTCAGCTTAGGATTAGGTTGAGGTTAGGTTTAATGTTTGCCTGGCGCGCCGGCCTCCACACAAGAACTGGCGCGCCGGGGTTGAGGGCTCTCGGGGTCGTCCTCCCAAACTGGGACGTTTGGTTGGACGGCGGCGCGCCTCCCCTGACCTATAGAGTGACGCAGGTGCTCACGGCCAACGGATGCTTCGGTGAGTATCTGCGCCGAATCGGAAAGGAGGCGACCGCGCGTTGCCATCACTGTGACGCAAGAGTGGACTCGGCGCAGCACACCCTGGAACATTGCCCGGCGTGGGCAGCGCTGCGACACTCTCTCATTGGGGAAATAGGGCTCGACCTCTCGCCACCGGCGATCTTTAAGGCGCTGTTGACGAGCGAGAGAGGCAGGAAGGCCGTAACCTCCTTCTGCGAGCAAGTGATGCTGTGGAAAGAGGCGTCGGAGCGGGAGAGGGAGCGGGCCTCCCATCCCGAGAGGATTGGCCGAAGAGGACTTGGCGGTGCCCGTGGACGCGCCTATATGGGGCGTGGGAGAGCCGCAGCGACCTCCGAAGGGGAATGAAGTTAGGCGCTGGACCTTCCAGCACCCGGGAGATACCAAACAGTCCGGTTGGGGATCCGGACGCCCTCTGAGAGAGGGAGAGACGTAGTATAAATGTTAATATTGCGCGGGTGGGGGCCCCGGTGTGTCACCGCAGCGGTTCCCCGGCTCCCCTCGACGCAGTAGAGACAGTCTTCGTGGAGGTTTTAGTCGGTTGGAGTCCGACACTATCACGCCGCCCTCCCCCCTAGAGGCGGCGGGTGTCCGTGCGGATTTCCTCCACGGAAAAATGAAAAAAAAAAAAAAAAAAAAAAAAAGGTTTAATGTTTGCGGTATGCTTCGACTCTCAGTCGCTCTTTTTCTTTCACTCGCATTTCCTCTTCTACGTTGGGCACATCTAAGAACTCAAGAACTTTTAGAACAGTCTCTATATGCCTATAATTGCAACATTTGATTTCCGATTTCCGTGCAATTACCGAATGTTTCTTATATGTGTTTCTGTAACCTAATTTCCAAATTGTATGTTATATAAAATACTTTAAAATATATCATAAAGAAAGAAATCATTGTAGAATTATACCATACGATGAGTGCAATGACAAAGCGACATTCTCCTACGATACCATTTTAATATCTTTTTACAGTGTGATATCGTTGGACTATAACTTTATTTAGTCATAACTGATAGTGTAACTTTTTAATTAACTTTATGACCACTAAATTGGTGTATTTTATTACAATATTGTACTTTATAAAAGCGGAAATGGAATCGCAATTAATTGGGGACAATTCCAGGTAAGGAATAACTGGTAATAACAACAACAAAAAAGAAAACGCGTTGCTAAAGTCAAAAAGGGAGATTTGTCCGTTCGGTCATTTAGCGATGTTCTTCACAGAGAGATCTGCGCGTTCTGTTGGCTAAGTGTTAAAAAAAGTAAAAAAGCCAACACCACACGGAGTTCCCAAGCGGTCACCCATCTAAGTACTACCCGTGCCCAGCGCTGCTTGACTTTCGTGATCGGAAGAGAGCGAATATTTTTTTTTTTTTTTTTAAATAGTTTATTTAGCCAAGATTTGATTTTTCTTTATACATTTTTGAGATTCACAATAGACAATGAATTTGAGTATTGTGTGTTAGGCAAAAGTACCGATACGCGACGGTACGACTTAGCCATGCTCTATTATGTGTCATGGTTTTTCGGTTTTTGTGTTTATTTTTGTTTTTTGGATTTAAGTCGCTATGGAGCGTGGTTTTTGTGTATTCTTGTTTATGTTGTATTTTGTCCTGAAACTTGGCCGCAAAACAGGACTCCTCGGTGGTTTACTTTTGTGCGTTGTGGGATTTTTTATGGGGGGGGGATGATAGGGGCGGGGAGGGAAATGTTAAATTGGATTATTTACAATGATTACAGTATTTACATATTTACAGTATTTACATCTAGGTTACCCGGTGGCACAATTGGTTTTTATCGAATTGGTGGTTTTCTCTCATATTTTATTATGGATTTGGTATCCACCAATATTTTTTTGTGTTTTTTCTGTGTTTGTCTTTAGTGTCTTTTAGGGGGAGGACCATGTTGTACCTCCATCTGGTGTCTGCGGTCTGTCCGTTTAAGTTTTCCTCGTAGAGTATTGTCTTTATCCCTATTTTTCTTTTTATGTGGAAAATTATCGGAATATTGTTTTGGTCTTGGACGTAATTTTTTTCTTCTAGGTATAGGTACGCTTCTGGGGGGATGTAGCCTGTTGTCATTGTATTTTTGTAATATAGTTCGTTTGGGTATAAGCCGCTGAAGATTAGGCTGTTTTCTTTCATTTTTGACGCTTGTGCGACGTGATTTCTTGCTAGTTTTAGGATGTGACAGTCAATGCGGTGAATGTTGGCTAGGTCGTAAATTTTTTTATTTATTATATATTTTTTGTGTCCGCTGTGTTTGCATCTCTAAGCATTCTGGCAAGCTCTGATGCATTTTCTTTCGAAAACGTGAATTCTCTCCATTAGCGATGCTGGTATGTTGTACCAGATAGATACTTTACGCAGTTTTTGTGCGGTACGAGTGCCCCTTTGGTTGCTTTTTCTTTTAATTGGAAATTTTTGCAGTGTTTTCTTTCTGCTGGGCCGATTTCACTAGATTTGGGTTTGAACAGTATGCTTTCGCATTTGCTTGCGTTGATTCTTAGTTTCCATGTGTGGTAGTAATCGTTGATTTTGTCGAAGTGTTCTTGGAGATCTGTTTTTATTGTTTTAGTTTTGCGGCCTGTTACCTAGATGATTAGGTCGTCTGCGAAGGCTATGGAGCGTTTATGGGTAGATTTGTTCATGTCGAACAGGTTTAATACGTCACTGTTGTAGATGTTGAAGAGTAGCGGGGAGTTTAAAGTACCTTGTTGGAGTCCATTTTTTATGGTGAATTCTTTGTTCGATGTATAAGAACCCTCAGTCATTATGCATGTTCTCTTTGTGATCATGTCCCATACTATTTTGATTAAGTGTCTCGGGAAGCTTTTTTTTATTAATTTATAAATGAGGCCTGGGATCCAGACTGTGTCAAAGGCTTTTTTGAGATCTATTAAGCAGGCGGCTACTCGTTGTTTTGCGTTTAGTGCCCAGCAGATATCTGACGTGAGTTTGTTTGTCGCGTGTAGTGTGGAGAGTTTGTGTCGAAAGCCAAATTGGTTTTCTGGTATAATGTTTTTTTTTTGCAGAATGTAGTTGGGGGTTGTTGATCTTTACCTTAACTTTCGTTATCGGACGAGAATGAGTGCTTTTTTAATTTTTAATTACAACCTTTATTGCCCAAGAAAATACAGATTACATATGTCATATACTCAATAAACAAAGAATTTCAGTTGAGAAGTGGCTCTGGCAAAAGTATCGTTAAACGTGACGGCATGACATACTTGTAAAATATTTGGAATAAGATTTACGTGTTTTTTACATTACAGTAATTGATTGTATTAAAACTGCTCATAAGCGGTAATTTTATACAATACTGGCCTTTTTTCTTCTTTTGTGCGTAGTATATGACAGCAAAAATTATTCAACGTATTGAAAATAAATTTCTTTATACATAGACTGCAATATAAATGGGAAAAAGACACAGCAACCATTTATTTATATATAAATATATATGAAAGATGCCGATATTATTTTCTTTTGTTTAATAGTTTAATTGTTAAACAGTTTAATCATTATTAACGGTCAGTTTTTAAGAATTCAGTCCGAAACATAGACGTGTCTTCGTCAGATAAAAATTAATTACATTACGCAATTATTACAACCGGAATTATTACATCTTCTAACTTATATTGTCTATAACCAACAGAGCCTAACAGTCAAGGGCCTCAGTATAAGTTTCAAATTTCGCAACATCTCTATCTCTAGTATACATATACATATGCATGTATACATATATAAAGTGCAATTTTATGTTCGTTCGGTTATAACTTCAAAACTATTGCACCGATTTAAATTGAACTCGAATCATTCGATAGAGAATATTCCAAAGATGGTTTAACCAAAATAGCACCTATTTACTATTTTAAGTTGCCAAGTAATGAAAGAGAACATGAAAAGATTCAAAACGAATAAACTGCTCCTTTACTAGTAACAGTGAAGTTGGCATAACAGTGTGAGATTGATTATTCGGAATAAGTTCGAGCGCCGTATGCGACACATTTTTTTTTTTTATTATTTAATTTGTACTTTACAATTTATTCAGCTGGATATTTGGTAAATTTTGCTAACCTAATTGCTAAATAACATGTGGATAGCTATCCCTAGCGGGATACCATCTTCGAGTTTGACAATTTTATTTCTGTAGTGAGGTCAGTGGGGTGTTTTCTATTTAGTCTTCTTTCTATGAGAGTTTTGCTCGCTTCAGCAGATAGCTAGTTTGGATGTGTTGTCGTTCTTTCCTTGTATTTTTCTGCGTACCTGCTAATTTCTTCTTTGACCTTTGGTATTTTTAATTCTTTGTGTATATCCTCGTTCCTAACATACTATGGGGCGTTGACTACTGTTCCGAATATCTTTTAGAGGCGACTCTGGTTTATTTACGTGACTCATTGCTGCTGCCACCCCTCCTCTCCATAGTGGTATTCCGTGCGTCCAAATTGGTTTTATTATCGTTTTGTAAATTTTAGTTTATTTTAGTAAAATTTAGTATATAATAATATACTAATATTAGTACATTATTCTATTATTGTTTTATAACCCTGTGACAGGGACACAAAGGGAATGAAACTTTACCGAATTAAATTTGCTAAAACAGTTGTGTGATGTAGCAGATAAATAGATTTGGGATCCATATATCTTTAATCGTATCATACCTAATTTCATTATTTGTATTACTATCATTGATATTTATGTTCTTTTTTAAATACATAGGACAAAGATAAGCTTTCAAAGATTAATGTCTTTTTATTTCATTTCATTATGTGTATTGCTATTATCATAATTTGTGTTCTTTTTTAAAATACATAGAACAGAGATGAATTTACAAAGATAAATCTTTTTAAAGATGAAGAGGAAGAAAGTAACTGTTCTATTATTCGAAAATTCCATTATCCGAACATTGTTGCCTCCTAAGTAGTTCGGATAACTGAGATTCTGCTGTATATCTTTCCAACAGCAATATTATTGCAATGTTTTTTTATTTACGATGTTCAGAACTATTTCAGTCTTAAGCACATGTTCCAAATGATAGCTTCTCACTTGTGAACATTTCGTAATTCTGCGACAAGAAATTAATCGCATCTTACTTAACATTTCTGGTATCACAGCAGCACAACCTTCACGTATCCTAATTTTCTGTTGCTTGGGTTAATCATACATGACTATAATCGTTAAATAATTACATTTTGATGTGGACTATTTCTAGATTGCACCGTCTGTTTCATGTTAAATTTATATCCGAACATTCTATGTCCATTGTGAATATTCCCAAAATGTTTGCAAGACTTAAATTTTGCATGTCCTAGCAACATCCATTTCTTAAATTTTACAAATGTTCTTAAAATTAAAATTTTGGATGTTCTAGGAACATCTCTCCCGAAAGTCCTACGAATATTCTTAAGATCAAATTTCGAATATTTTACTAATATCCATTTCGTAAATCTAAAGAATTAAATATCAGATGTTATAAGAATCACCATTTTGTAGGTTTTACAGATAAAAATTTCACTTTACAGATTAAATTAAACATTTACAGATTACACCACAGTTGTTAAATATTGTAAATATTGTAAATAAATCTATTTAACATCCCCCCTCCCCTCCCTCTCATCCCGCCCCTTCCCAAAGTCCCACAGCACACAAAAAGTAGACTACCGAAGCGTCCTGTTTTGCGACCAAGTTTGTTACAAGAACAACCGTTTCCTAGGTTTCACAGTTAAATATTGAAATGTTTTTATAACATTCCTTATAAAAGTATAAAGTTTCCAATTCCGTGAATTTTTGCAAGTTTCCATGTTTAGGTTATACACGCACTAGAAATTCTAATTTCAGGAAGTAGTAATACAATAAATTGTTTAAATTTCAATCGCGAAGAATCGGTGTCTAACTATATATAGTTAGAACAAGATGTTCTGAAAAGATGTGCTGCAAGCCGAAAGTAAATGATTCCCTATTCAAAACTAAGTTCAAAATGTACAATGACAATTTTTGATACAAAGTTTTGTTTTCGAAAAAATTAATGCTAAAGTTTTGTCGAGTACGCATGCACTTGAAATGACAATAAATTGAATGGGATAGCACTAAAATAGGGTACCCCATTATGGTGGTTCCCTGTGTTCTGAAAGTCGAAGATATAGAATGACAATTTTCGATATCAATGTGTTATCATAGAATTTCTGCATATCAAGAAACGAGACTTCTTTTAGTGTTAAAAGTGTAAGCATTCTGGCAAGCTCTGATGCATTTTCTTTCGAAAACGCGAATTCTCTCCATTAGCGATGCTGGTATGTTGTACCAGATTGGGCAGCCGTATGTTATAATTGGCCTAATTAGAGCTTGGTAGCATATTGTTTTTACATTGCTCTTGAGATGTTTGGAGTAAAATAGTCTTTTTGCTCTTCAGAATGCTTTACTGGCCTTGGCGAGTTGGATTTCTATGTGTTGTTTGTAATTTAGTTTGTCATCTATGTTTATGCCTAGATACTTTACGCAGTTTTTGTGCGGTATGAGTGTCCCTTCGGTTGCTTTCTCTCTTAGCTGAAATTTTTTACAGTGTTTTCCTTCTATTGGGCCGAGTTCGCTTGACTTGGGTCTATACAGTATGGTTTCGTATTTGCTTGCATTAATTTTTAGTTTCCACGTATGCTGGTAATCTTTAATTTTGTCAAAGAGTTCTTGGAGCTCTCTTCTTATTGTTTTGACTTTGCTACCTGTTACGTAGATGATTAAGTCAACTGCGAAGGCTATGGAGCGTTTATCGGTGGATGTATTGAGATTAAAGAGATTTAGTAAATCGCTATTGTAAATACTGAAAAGTAGCGGAGAATTTACTGTTTCTTGTTGTAGGCCATTTTTTATGGGGAATTCTTTGCTTGATGTGTGTGAGCCTTCGGTCATTACGAATGTTTGGCTTATTATCATGTCGCATATTATTTTAATTAGGTATTGCGGAAAGCTTTTCTTGATCATTTTGTATATAAGACCTGCGATCTAGACTGTGTCGAAAGCTTTTTCGAGATCTATTAAGCGGCGGCTACTCGTTTTGCGTTAAGAGCCCAGCAGATGTCCAGCGTAAGTTTATTTATTGCATGGATTGCGGAATGTTTGTGTCGGAAGCCAAATTGATTTTCTGGGATTACGTTATTTTTTGTGCAGAAGAAGGCTAGGCTTGTTTATGACCATATCAAATACTTTCCTTATGTTGAGGAGGAGATTTTCTGGGGAAATACGTATTATTTATTGCATTATTAAAGAGCACTGTGTAATATCGTTTTATTTTGTTGGGTAAGAGTTTGAGCAAAATGTTCGGGATGTCGTCGAAACCGGATGATGTTTTATTGTTTAATTTAGAGAAAATGATTTTTAGTTGGCTATAATTTGTAAAATAGTTTATTTAGTTTATTGTCTGGTTGTTTGGGGCTGTCCGAGGTATTTTCATTAGAGAATATGAAGATTGTCTTATTTAGCGATATGTCTCGCTCTATTTTATTTTTCAGTTTATTTGTTTCGAAGATAATAATTCTGTATAATTATTCTCGACCCATGTGTTCGTTATGTGCGTGTGTTTTGGAAAAGTGTGTGCCGATAACGTATAGTTTTTCCGTTGTTTTACGTCTTATGAAATAACTAGACCCAATGTGTTTATTGTTGTTCTGTATCGCTATATCTGCATCTTTGAGAAGAGGAGCTTTCTCTGGAGACAGTTTGAAAGAAAGGATAAAGTTAGGTTCGTGTAACCTAAAAATTTGATTTGTCTGTGGTAACATATTAGCTGAGTCTTTTTAAACATATTTTTTTATTTTGTTTGTCCATTTTCTCTTTTATCGTAAAAATTATTGTACTTTAGATTCTTTATTTTGGAAAGTATGTAGCTTTTCTCTTGTTGTGGCTCGTTGTACCTCGCTTTCGGAGTCAAGGCGCTATTTTAGAATGGTACTTCAATAGCTAAAACGATTCCCTTCAACATTCGTAGCAGTATTTTTAATTTCCTATGCTATGAGTTTCTTGTAAGGATAATTGACGGATTTTAACGGTCCGAGCGGTCAAGCGCCACCCTTACCCAATATAGAAGCCTCGCTTCATCCAGGTATTGTTCATGCTCTTCCCGCGAAGGATCCACCACACTTGGAGCATACTCACGCAGTAAGCGCTATCTTGCGGATGAATATGCCGTTTGACGATTTTCTTGAAAACCAATCAGCGTGCGTATTTCGGGCCCTCTGTTTTGAGCCTTCTAGTCTAACACGATGCTTGTTGGGTTCGCTCGAGTCTAACAATGGTATCGGCAATCTCGTTCGAGTATTCCAATCGTGAACATCGATCAGAGGGTCAGCTTCCGCGCCTTCGAACTGCTAAACGTGGAGCATCGAACCGTTTCAATCTCTCAGCGCTCGTGCAAGCGAGATCATTCCATCAGGCGTAACTATCAGTGGACGTCGTATGCGAAATCTTCAGTTGTGAACAGCATCTCCAAGCAAACGCGAAGGTCAGTATCATTTTAATGAGCAAACGATTAGTAAACCGCCTCGTGCGAGTCTTTCAAATGCGAGCGGCATCGACACGCGTTCGCGGACGAGCGTATCGTTAATCATTCGTATCGTCGTACGATAATTTAGTCGCATTCGTTCAATCGTACATCGTGTCGTGGTATTCGCTTTGGTTGCTTCGTATTGCATAATCGTCCGCAGTAAGTATTCGTAAATTTCGTCTTGATCGTCGAAGACAATTTGAAACTTTCTCATCGTTTATTCTTCGATATTTTGTTTTCGAGTTTTAACTTCGTCAATTTTTCTTCGCGCATTGAGTCATTACTCTCCCTCGTAAATTTGTTACTCAAAATTAATTCGACGGGGAACAAGTTACAGAGCGCGGTATCGTCGATATCGGAAATACGCGCATGTTAGACGTATCGTTATTTCTTTAACCGTTTGAGTACCAAGCAGCGTGATCGCGCTGTTTAGATTTTGTTTCGCGAAAAGTCCCAGTATATTTGAACGCTACGGACGACTGACCGTATTTTGTATGTAATTGTTATCTTAATAATTTTTATTGAATAAAACTTGAAATATGTATAAACTAATAGTAAGTACATACGAAAATATAGATTTATTTCATAAAAATAACAGATATGACGAGCGCTATCCTGCCGCTTGTTTCTCTTCGCAATCGATTAAGAGGTTATCGCGCCGTTCGGGTGGTCTTTTCGACCCTGGATCTTTTCAAAGACCCCTGGGACTCAAACGGTTAAATTATGTTAATATTATCAGCAAATAATTATTTTTCTATTTACTCTATATGATTTTTGAAACATTAAAAGATTATCATTACTCGACTATTTCAATATTGAGTACGATGCTTTTTTAATTACGGTGAAACTTGTCACAACTTGTGTGAGAGTGTAAAATTGATTCGAAATAGTATTTTACAGGAACTGATGAAACCGGTGAGTTAGATATTTATATAATTAAAAGTTATTCTATTTTTGAATTTTCTTTGTGAATATGTTAACTGCTTGAGCAGCGCTGGTTCAAATTAGGAAAAATATTTTAAATACTATTTTAAGTAGTTGTTGGTTTACAGTTCGAATAAAATATTTTAAATATGTAATAAAAAATAAACTATCTTTATTTTTACAATGCGGTATATAAAATAAAGTATTTTATCTTTGTATTGTAAATAGCGTTTAAAATGTTTCTTAACAATGAAAATAGATTAAGCAGAAGGTTAATATCAGGATGCAAGAATCCAAAATATTTACAAATTAAATTCATGTTCTTTTTAATCCTGCTGCATTATTCGGGTCTCTTTGTTCTTACTGCTCTCCTTTCTTTCTCTAAGAACTTCTATATCCTTTAAACGTATAGACAAAATTTTATCCGACTGTTGAAACCGATGTATTTGACAAAAAGACGTGCGATCATAGAAAATTTAGAGAACGCACTAATACAAAATTGTATTATAAGACGGTAATATGACCCACGTAGGAAAGCTGCAAAAGAAATAGCAGAGAGTGTTATAAATACATAAATACATCGGAACATTTCAACGAGGAAATAAGAGTTCGTAAAAATTTCACTAATGCCAAAATTTTGTTAGCGATAATAGAATGTACCGGTTCTTTGCAATGAAAGTTATTCCCCGGTACTTTAGTTAGAAGATAAAATAAGCAAAAACGAATCTTTGTATCCAAAGTAATTTTCTTCTTCAAACTCTTACCGAATAATTTAGTTGAATGGAAAACCGCAGCAGGGTTAAGTATGGGTATTCGCAAGTAACAAGTATTGCTCAAAGTTTTCATCACTTGGATTACTCCTTTGTGGGCAAACACGTTATCCATTTCATTTTTTTTTTTTTTTATTTAATTTGTACTTTACAATTTGTCCAGCTGGACATTTGGTAAATTTTTCTAACTTTCTTGCTAAGAATCACGTAGATGGTTATCCCCATCAGTCAGGATACCATATTCCAGTTTGTTTATTTCATTTCTTTAGCGAGGTCAGTGGGACGTTTTCTTTTCAGTCTCCTTTTTATTTGGTTTTTTCTCGCTTCAGCAGCTAGCTGATTTGGATGTGTTGTCGATATTTCCTTATATTTTTCTGCGTACCTGTTAATTTCTTCTTTGACCTTTGGTATTTTTAAGTCTGTGTATATCCTCATTTCTAACATACTATGGGATGTTGACTACTGTTCTGAATATCTTTTAGAGGCGACTCTGGTTTATTTACGTGACTCATTGTTGCTGCTTCGCCCCCCCCCCCTCAAGTGGTATTCCGTGCGTCCAAATTAGTTTTATTATCGTTTTGTGGATTTTTAGTTTATTTTCCATGCTGACTTTAGAATTTAGAATAGTTAGCCAGTACATCTGTCTCCTTTTTATCTGCATTTTGTCTATAATTGATTTAGTATCTAGTAGAATCTAAGTGGAGTCGTAGTATTTAACTTGCTTTGTTTGCATTAGGTGCATATCATTCAGCTGAACATTAGGTGGTTTCCGTTTTTGGTTTTTTTGTTTCCATATTGTAAATATAATGTGGTTAAATTGACTGAGGTTTGCTTTTATCTTGTAGTCATTTTTCTATTTTTCTGATACGCTCTGGTAATAATATGACTGCTGTTTCTGAATTAGAGTGCTTGCGTTACGTCGAAGGCACGGGGAGTAGTGAAATTAAGAAATCACTGATCGTTTCCTCGCGTCGTTCGAATGATTTCGCTTAGGTTTAAATGATTCACGAGCAAGGTAAGACAAATTCAGACTTTAGATATGGTGGCAGAATTTATTATGTGAATTCAACAGAGCGACGGTTAAGAATATTAGGACAGAGTGTGATATAACGACTCTCGATTGACGACTCTTGACTCTTCGGTGGCTAACTGATGATCAACGGCTGCGGTGCCGAAATATATTGATAGCCGTCAGCCCTGAGGTGATTTTGGCGTAGGACGTGTAGGGTGCCAAAAAAATACTCGGTGGTATTTAACAGTACATTTATTAACAATTCTCACTTTCTCTTTTTTTCTTGATCTGATTCGTTTCTTTTTGTCGTCCTTCAATATCCCTACTACGCACGCATTCGTTAGGCATCCGCGACTGTTGCCACGTACACCTTCTTCCAAATATTCGTCGAAAGGACCATACGGATATCTATAGCTCATTATGCCTGTCGGCACTAGAGCTTCGGTGATACCGTTGGAAAGTTTTGTTGTCGAGTGCCGCTACGCCCTATTCAAGTTTTCCGACCCTTTTTACTTGTCGGCATTTGCGCTCTATCGCCGACATTGTCTGTATGTTGGTGATCTTTCCGCGTTACTATAATAGAGACCAAAGAAGCTGTTCTACAGTGTCAGCTGACTAGTACAGCCGTGTTGTCCGCGAATGTCAGTATTTTGCTCTTGGTAGTTATATGCAATCCAGTGAAACTAAATAGTTTTGAGGTGGATAGGTCGTGATAGGTGCGGAAGAAACACTCGAGTATAGTTAACATTATATATTTGTCGGAGAGGCGTTGTAATTAGGATTAGGGCCAGGGGCGTGAAATGAATCTTCACCAGAACTATCCATTGTTGTTGTACAATCGAGATGCTATTTATTCACACAAGTGTAGATAGTACAGAGTAGACAGGTAAGCACGGCGATCAAACATTAATGGTAATGATATTAGGCTCGATAACGAATCCGTGGTCAACGGGATAATAACTACACTTCACTCAAGGTTTGTATCTGGGTCTTGGATACAACGTGGAGTATTCACTGATCGTATAAAGCGTTGTCTTCTCGTTAATGAGATCGTACGAGAGAGAATGAATGATCCGTCGCGTTGATGCTGCAAAGGAAAACTGGGATGTGGTGTGTCTAAGGGCACGAGATCACCGGATTCGTTGCGGAAAGTCTCCGCTCGGAAAGTGAGGGAAATGTGTGTTGCTGTTAATTGATTAATTTCCATAGTAGTAGTTAGAAAAGGATGCTAGCCGCCCTTAAGAGGAAGTTGCTAGTGGGAAGCATCTTACGTGCAGGTGATAGATTTAGGGACTATCAAGACAAAGACTATTTGTTTGAAGAACATTGGCTAAACAAATCCTACGATTTATAGCGGGTCTTTAGGCTAGTTGAAATATACTGTGAAGATGTATTGATATCTGCCAATCATCTTATCCGAAGAATAGGGTCTGTGTGTAGAGAGCAACGAGATAGAAATCGTTGGAAAATTTAATGTCGAGCGTCGCTACAGTTGTAAAATTGAAGTAGACGAGGAAATTAGAGTATTATGATGCAAGTAGAAAGGGGCTGATTCACTATACAAAAGTAAGTCGAGGATGAAGTGACAATTTTTGACACAAAATTTGGTTTTCCAGAAAATCAATAATGAAGTTCCATCCACTTGACTCGCTACTTTTTAAATATACGCGTACCTACATAACGGAACTTCACAATCCATTATCTGGGAGACGAAACCAGGAAAAATTGTATATATCTGAATGCACATCTCAAAATACCATTTATCCTCGTACATACATGTATGTTTTCTTAAATATTTTGTCTATTCGATAACATGAAATAACAGAACTGATTACTTCAGCCAACGCTCATACCGCGTTGAAAGTACTCGTTCTCGTCCGCCCTGTTTTTGCGACCAGGTTTTCAGGACAGAGATTGGAAAAAAAACAATATCGTATATAAGCACCGCTCTATAGCGACTTAAATCCAAAAAAGAACTCAATGAAAACACAAAAAATTGTAAAAACTCCGACACGCAATAAAGTATGGTTACGTCGTACCGTCACGTATCGGTATTTTTGCCTAACCCATCTTATTAAAATTCATAGTTCGTTGTGAATTACTAAAATGTATTAAATAACAGATCTGGGCAACAATAAACGATTATTAAAAAAAAAAAATGCAGTGGTTAGCGCCTTAGGTTACGAACGTTCGGAATCCGGGTTCAAATTCCGGCGACCGGAGTCCGATTTTTCTTTCACGATCCAAGAAATGAGAAGAAAAATCCAGCAGTGGAACATCTACACCTACAGCAGAACCTGTCTAACTAAACACAGCAGCAACTACAACTATCACGACCTATTGCAACGCTAAAAAAAAATGTAATTGCGACACATATAATATTGTATGTACTAAACTGAATGCATTCTTTCTCGTCAGAGTGCTGTAAACCCCCAGCAGGTCAGCCTCACTGGTCAAAAATACCAGGCTAAGACTTTTTAGTGAGTTTGCCAATTTATACTATGATATTCAATAACGAATAGTGATAAATACTCACTATAAAAAAAAATCAAGAAAAGAAAAGGAAAGAAGATAGACAGAATGAAAAAAGACACCAAAAGAAAAATACTACTACAAAAATGGATCCAAGAACTTTCTTAGTAATAGAAGCTTTGGCTCCCAAAGGAAGCATACACTTAACCCTCTGCCAAAGCTGGTGAACAGGAATAAAAGGGCGGCAGAAAGTAGCCAGGAAAGTGTAAGCAAAGAAGAAAACACAAGAGACGCGGTCCGCAGAAAACACGAAAGCATAAATTCAGCAGATAGCTCCCTATTATCAGCAATACGAACGAAAAATAGGTTCAGTGTATTGTAATCACAAGAGTCTAGTCTATATCGGGCACAGCAACTCCTTCAAATAATAACAATAAAAGCATACGCAAGGCCAAACTCTTTAGAATTGATAAGGAAACAGAACGAAAACCTACATACGGCCTTTCAGGACGGGAAGTCACAAGTCTGAAAGAGAATAATGAATGGACTGAGAGGTGTCGTATGCCATCATCAACGAAACCCTCAACGTCCCAGGCCTCCACAAATCACGCGGAGGGCCTTTCTCCAGCAACTTAAATACCGAAAAATCGAATATATCCCAGACAAGCCACCAGCCTCTCCACGGAAGAAGGCACAGACAACCACAGCTTCCACAAAAATAGACAGACAGCTCCTAATAAACATCACCCTCCAAGACACGAAGGACACTGTAAAACTCATTGAAGAGACTTCAAACACACAAAGTCATTCCACATTAAGCGAATGCACGCATATAAACACGTGCTAGTCCTACAAAATATACCAGACTTTAACTAATTCCAACTAAGATCGCCTTTTACGCATATTCACCCAAATCAGAGAAGTACCACACGGTCTCACTAAAGGTTCTAAACAGTAGCTTCTCCGAGACAGAAATAGTCGCAGAGGTGGAAGCACTACAGATGTCCGACGTCCAATTGACAAAAGTATGGCGCTGGCTAAAAGCGCGGTATGAGCGCTGGTTAAAATAATTTGGTTCTCTTATTTGTCTTTGATGTTCAAAGAAATAGAATATTTAAAAAAGAAAATAAGTGTGTGCAAAAATGAGAATGATATAATGTGAGGTAATAGTCGTGTAATACCAAACATTTCTTTTCCTTGATGTTTAGATTATTAAAATCTGATTGTTATGGAAAGTAAAAAAAAAAATGGAGAAATAAAATAAAACCAACACCATGCGGAGTTCCGAAGCGTCACCCATTTAAGTAGTACTATGCGTGCCCGGCGTTACTTAACTTTCGTAATGGAACTTGAACGAGTGTGTTACGTCGAAGGCACGGGGAGTACTGAAATTAAGAAATCACTGGTTGTTTTCTTACGTCGTTCGAATGATTTTGCGTAGGTTTAAATGTTTCACGAGCAAGGTAAGAAAATTCAGACTTTAGATATGCTGGCAGAGTTTATTATGTGAATTCAACAGAGTGATGGTTAAGAATGTCAGAACAGAGTGTTGAGAGCTGATTTTCGCAAGGTTTATATATTATTGGTTAGCTCTTATGTAGAGGATATCGCCGGGAACCAGGTCAGAGGTGGGCATGCTGTTACTATCTTCTGATCCAGGGACATTGTCTATTTTTGTTATGTGCGGCGATTTTCTACACAAACCAAGCCCACGCCGCGTCTTAAGGACACACCATAAATCTTAGCATTTTCATAGTTAAGGTCCTTCAGACCAAACAAGTATCTTTTATTTTAAGCGTTTTTTAAATTTATTGTCTACTACGTGAAGGTACGGGAAAGTCTTGCGCTAGTAACTCGGGAGCGGTTAGAACCCTTCCTCGCCCACCAACCTTTCTTTTATCCAATCAGAAGCAATATCTATTGTCTTTCCTAGTTAAAATTATCATTAACAAATACGATGGTCCCGCGCGCTAGACACACCCATCACTAGTTTTTCTCCACCGCAGCATCTGTCACCGAACTTCACTGGTTTTACATCTTTCGATCAGTCAACATCTCTAGACTGATTTTCCATCTTTAGTTTAGTCAACATCTCTTGATCAGGTTTCTACCCTTAGTTCAATCATCTAGTTAACTTACATTGCGTACTCTGCTCATTCGCGATCTTAACTCATGGTTTATCAGTCTTAGTTCAATCATCTAATTATTAGTTAATTATATCTATATGTACCGCGCATAACTATCTTGTCTATAAAGTTGTTGGCATAAAGCGTGGATTGTAACATATTACCTCAGTGTTATCATCAATCCAATTACCCCTATTATCCTAAACGACATACGGGATGGATCGTTCCACGGTCAATTGTCTAATCCTAACGGGAACTTACAACTCCCATTACGTCTCTCCGGGAACGATCGAACAACCTTGTTGTTTCGATGATCTGCAGGATGCTTCTTATGACTCTGCGACATACCCTCCTTCTTAGCTTCGTTTTGCTCCGTTAAAGCGTCTGCTCTGGTAGATTGTCTAGGATGAATGGTCCATTTATCTTCGTTTTCGGTGGTGTTTGTGAGAGTGACTGTCTACTAGATTGCCACTGATGTATTCAAGGGTCAGAATTGTTAATATTATGGTCTTCTTTCTGAAAAGTAAAGTTTTAATCTGTTGCCATGGATTCTTTTCGTTTGATATTCAATAAAATAGGTGGGTGGATTGGATGAAAGAGTTTCTGCTGATCAGTGAACTATGTACTTCTTATGTACTCATACTTTAACTTCGGATACCGTTTGTGTTTTAATAAGTTCTCGTGCCTGATCTCTCTGATATCAGTTCGAATAAGGCGTTATGTCGATTTTTTCAGAGGTTAAACAATTGTTCTTTAATTAGGCTGGCGGTAGTTGATATTGAGGATGGCATGTGGCAACGCGTGGTCGCCTCTTTTCCGATTTGGTGCAGATATTCCTCGAAGCACCCGTGTCCCAAATCGGGTATGTCCGGTCGTTCCGTGTACTCAAATATTATATTCCATACATATTAATTTAAGGTTT
The DNA here is from genome assembly GCF_905332965.1 of Bombus pascuorum. Taxonomy (NCBI): domain Eukaryota; kingdom Metazoa; phylum Arthropoda; class Insecta; order Hymenoptera; family Apidae; genus Bombus; species Bombus pascuorum. The sequence goes on from NC_083503.1 coordinate 4,210,320, forward strand.
AGTCTCAGTCGTTTTGTTGGTCGGTCGTGCAGGTTCGAATAAGGTCCTTTACTACAGCAGGGATCCGTTAGATTGCGGGTGGAAAGAAGTAGTTTTCATGTGTCGGATCTTGAAAGCTTGTTCAAATGTATCCATCCAAATGTTCACTTGCGAAATTTCTTCCCATATCCGTCAAGATGCTTTTAGGTGCGGAAAGTATGTACATATAGTGATTCAAAATTTCGTTAATGATCGAGCCGGCTGTCTGGCCTTTTAAAGGGATGAGAACGATTGGTCTTGGCTTGACAGGATAAATTGGTTACTTTGTTTGGTTCTTGTGAGAGGTCCGAATATGTCCATTGCGATTTTGTAATTTGAGTTGCTCTTTTGCTCTGATACGGTTCAGGTTCTCTCGTTGACAATTTCGCGTAATTCGGCAACGTTCTCTTGCGCGGCTGCTAAAGTTCGCTTGGTCTACTGATTTCCCTATCGCTTCGATCCGGGATACAGTGTCTGTCGACTATATTTTTATCTAGCCCCTTTATATTCCGGATGTTGGTCGTGAATTGTCCAATACAGTCAAGGCGTCGGAATTGTCGCGGCAAACAGTTGTCGAGATTTTGGTTGTAAGGGGTTTGTGATCCCTATAAATCGCAAAATCTGCCCCTTCGACGGCGTGTCTAAAGCGGTGTACATTGCGAGTAGTTCGCGATCATACGTGCTACATCTTCACTGCGCGAAGCTCGAGGATTTCGTAAGGAATCCTAACGCGTTGTTGCAAGACCGCCCTCATCGCGTAATCGCATGCGCTAGCATCGCAACGTCCGCGAGAGTTCATTCCGGTTCGCTGCAACTGTTTTGAATTTGCTCTGACCATTCGATGGGCACCTTGCCATTTTTCGCAGCTCTTAACAAGTCGTTGAGTGGTTGTAGATTTGCTACATGCTCCTGTATAACATGTCGGTAGAAGTTAATCATTTCGAGGTACCTTCGCAAATGTTTGACAGGGTGCGGTACTTCGATAACGGCGTCAACAAGGTTCGGCTAGCGGTTTTATCTCGTCTGCGGTTACGGTGTATCCTAAACATGTTATTTCGTTTGCGCGAAATTCACATTTCGCGGGATTTATTACTAGATCGCACTCGTCTAGGCGTTTGTACAAAGTTCGCAAGTGTTCGTGGTGTTGTTCTTCATCTTCCGAAGCTATCAGAATGTTGTCGACGTACGCGTATACGAAATCTAAACTGCTTTATAATTTCATTGACGAACGTTTGATACGTTCGTCCCGCATTTCAAAATCCCAACATAGTATTAATTGCTTCGAATACACTGAACGGGGTTATGGTCGCTGTTTTTTCAACGTCTTCGGGCGCTACCGGAATTTGGTACGCGTAGACGAAATCGATTTTCGAAAAAATGCGCTTATCATTTATTTGCTGTTCGAAATCTTCGATGTGTGACGGCGAACACCTGTTGGATATGTTGTGGGCGTTCAGCTCTCTATAGTCGCCACAGATTGTAGGCCTCTGTCTTTTTTAGGGACGAGCAAGGGTAATGCTCATAGGCTCTTTGACGGTTTAATCATTTCTGGCTCCATCGTTATCTGTAATTCCACCTTCGCTTGTTTGAGCCAGTCGTGGGCGAGGCGTTGTTGAGGTTTGCTGGCGTAGACTTAATGTGATGTTCTACACCGTGCCGTACTGTACCTTTTCCGAAAACGGACGGCCAGGTTAGATCCAAGAATTCCGCTAAGGGTTAATAGTAGGTTATCGCCGATTATCGTCTTTATCAATGCTATGTGGGCCTTGGCAGCATATCCCATTGATGACAGTTGGGTTATTGTTTCTCTCGCGAGTTTACGAACAACCCATAGGAGCTCAAAAAGTCGATGCCGATGATGAGAGCTTGATTGTCAGCTATAACAAAACTCTATTTGAAAGCTCGTCTGAGGGACAGAATTAGGTTAACTACGATGGTACCGTGTATCACGGTTCGTGTTCTGTTGGCCACGAACAGCTCGTACTCGCTTCTGATCGCGGGTGCGCGTAATTTGCTCTGCTAATATGCACATATATCGGAGCCTGTGCCCACAAGAAAAGCAATCTTCGAACTCTTGTTCGTGAGGAATATAGGGCGGGATACAGAACCGTCTTCGTGCGCCGCTTTCACAGACAGCTGTTTGCCTGATTCCAGGGGCACGGGGAACGACACTTTGCGCGTTCTTAGAACGTCGCGTGGTTATAGCAGAGGCCGGACAGCTGCAGTCTTTCTCTCGAATATGATCTACGACGACTCCTACATCGTCATTATGAAGGGTTGCCATTGCCGAAACTCAGCGCGCTTATTTGCGCCCGCAGTTGGATAAATTGTTCGTTTAACGCATTGTAATAGCCGACCCGTGGTTCGCTTGCCCTAGCATTTTGGATTCGTTCCCGTGGTTCGCTTACCATTCGGGATGTGCCCGGTAGAGTTTCATGGATCCAGTCCGCCAACATTGTCAGGGCTTTCAGGTAGGATTCCATCGCAGCGACTAGGATTAGTTGTGCGTCTGTCAGCAGGCGATTCTTCTAAAGTGTCAGCACGAACTGGTGTGAGACCATGGGGATAGCTAGTTTCTTCAGGTCGCGGTAGAAGTGGGGCCGCATTCGTTCTCCAATTTCTTTGTTCTCGTGCAATTTCCTCACTTTTGTATCGTCGGAATCGGCCAGTCCTTTAACCGTCTCGCTTTTAATTCGTTCGTAGCGTCCCGTCCCTGGCGGATCGATCACTATATCCTCCACTTGAGCTAGGATTGTTTCATCTAGGTTCGCGATAGTGGTAAGATACTGCTACTCGTCACTCGCGATACGTGCGAACTGAAGGTACGTTTCAAACGTGACGGACCACACCGCGATCTTATGCGGCCAAACGTGTAGGTAGTTGATAAGGAATTTCTCAAGAGGTTTTCAAATTTCTGGATCAATATGTTTGATACCTACGATTTGTGCAAATTTCTTGATTTAATTTAGTTTGTTGGGTTTTTCTATTTCGTTTGTAACGTGACCGATTTGCTTACCAGTGTTAACTAAACATATTAGTGTGGGCTTTCCTTCAATGTATTCGGTTGAAGTCGGAGTTTGTCCTGGTCTTATCTGATGTTCTCAAGTGGTGATATAATCTCGTGTAGAGTTAGTGCATTATTAACAACGATGTACTGATATTTTGTAAGCAATGGGATTCGGAGTATTCCATCTTCGATTAGGTGAAATTTGTTAGGGACTACGTCGAATTGATAATTGTTTCTGAACATGGTCAGATTGCAAATTGTATCGTTGGTGTGTTCCTCATTGCCCATTAGGAAACTCTGTAGGTTAGAGGTTTTGTCATTTAGTGGGACTTCTTCTTTTATAAGGTTTATTCCTACTCCGGTATCGATGAGGAATGTAGCTCTCTTCCATCCCCTCGTTGCAATACAATTGCCAGTAATCTTTCGGTGGTGAAGCAGTTAACTCTATGTATGTCGTATCTGGGTTCCTCTATTGCTTGGTTCACTTTTGATGGGATTTTTCATGCTGGGCGAATGGAAAATTTCGAGAGTAACAGCTCTTGGCTGTGTCTCTGATTTATCAGCACTTGGAACATTTTTCTTTCGCTTGTTCATTCGTAGGGTGGTTATTTACATGTTCAAATTTTTTCTCAGCTTCGTTTAGTTTGCATGATGCCAGTGTCATCACTGGTCTCTAGCTCCTTGTCTCTCTCTGATACATAGCTTCATTTTTGATGCCAGGTTCTGGGTTTCGACCAGTGTATCTGGTTTACTTTGGATAACTTATTGACCGATATCCTCTTTCAGGTTCATGACCTATGTTTTTATTGCGTCGGTTTTTTCTTCTTCTATAGCGATTCTGCTGCTTACAGGTTTTAAATGTTTCTTTCGAATGGCATAAATTGGTTCTTTTAATCGTTGCCTGAAGTGCATATTGTATGCTTGTACTCTTCTCGTATTTGCTTATCTGGTTGCTCTGAGTTTGACGCAGCAATTGGTTACTGAATTGGGTATTGAGAGCTCTTCTCTTATTGCGGCGCATAAATCTTCGTAGTTTTCCATTTCAACGAAGTGGGTATTCCTTTCCGCATTTTGAATTATTTTCTTGACAGGAATTAATTTTACAAGTAATGGTTTTTGGTAGCATTAGCTTCTGGCGTACTTGACATTCTTTATGATGCTTTCTATCTTTGCTTTCCCAGAGTTTCGACTTACTCGTGGACAGCTTCTGCTGGTAGTTCGCCTGGGTTTTCCGCAAAACTCCTTCGCGTTTGACGAGAAGGTCCAGGTACAAGTTTTGCTGATATAATTGGCTCTTCTTCCGGGGGTTCTAGATGAACGTCTACTAGATCCGCCTTCAGTGAGCGTGGTTAGGTGCAGAGCTTCACTGAGTTCTTGAATATCTGCGCGTTTCTTATTCTCTGTAGACAACACATCGAATTGAGTCCGGTTGAACTCGTCTGTCTTTTGTCGTCACTCTGGTACTTCTTGCAATAAATTGGAGTCGCCCGAGGGTGTAGTTGGTTGAGTCATTGTGATGCCGTCAGAAGATTCGGGATCGAAGCTATATCTTCGATTCCTATGGCGTATGGAGGCCAGTTTGGTACATTACCTGGACTCGTAGAATATTCGTGTCTTCAACTGGAATGACCGTAGTCCTTTGGTTGTCAAACGTCCGTAGAGTTGGTTGCAAGTTTTCCCGTTGAGAATGATGAGTATCCTGGGAGGGATCGCCAAATTTGTCACGTCGAAGACACGGGAAGCTTCCTGCAAACTTAAGTTCTCAATTCGGTGGTACAAACCGTACTGATTTCTTGTGTAAATCATATCGAAAATGCAACATCATAATTTTTAAATACAAAGCTTCAGTTTGAACAAAATCAATTTAAAAAGTTCCGTCCACTTCGCCCTCGCTGTCTTCCAAGTGCACACGTACACGTAATTTTATATATCTGAATGTACGTATGCAAATATAGTTTATTTTTACACTAACTTATATTTCTTTAAGTATTCTATTTTTTTTAAGAACAAAAACAAATAAGAAAACTAGTTACATCAGCCAATGCTCATACCGCGCTGAGTGCACTCGGGAACCGCGAGCAAGGCAAGTAGGACTTGCCAGTGAGTTGTCAAATTATAAATAATAAATAGTCCTCACTATGAAAACAATCAAGGAAATAAAAGAAGAGAAGAAGATAGAAGACAACGGAACTGGTGACCAAAGCAATGAATCGGAAGCCTCCATAAGCGAAAATGAAAAAATCTTGTTAGTTTCACAATCCTGGCTTTCCACAAGACGCGGAAACTCAACCCTCCGCCGAACCTAATGAACAGGAACCAAAGAAAGAAAGTGGAAAGTAAAAGCAAAGAAGAGAAGACACTGGGAGACGCAAATCGCGAAGGACACAAAATCGCGAAGCCAACAGAAAGCTCGCCATTAGCAGCAATACCAAGAAGAAATTGGCGAGCTACCGGCAAAGCTGTGAACGAACAAATCGAAACCTTGTCGATCAGGAGACGAAGTTGGTGTAGAAGATTTCTTAAAGAATGTCAGATACATCAGAAGCGAATGTTGTTAAAAGCCATTACTTCTAAAATTAATATTTTAGAAGAAAATAATTGCAAGTGCGAAAAGAAGTATCTCTTTCGTTGAAATGGGAAACTACGAAGATTTATATGCAGCACTAAGGCAAAAACTTTCAATACCAAATTCAGTAACCATTTGCCGCGACGAACTTAGACCGACTAGATAATGAAATACGGAAAGCGTGCAAGCATACAATATGCACTTGCGACAACAATAAAATGAATTAATCTATGCCACTGGAAACACACATTAAAAACCTATAAGCAGAAGAATCGCTATAGAAAAATTCGATGCATTAAAAACATATGTGATGGATCTCACAGAAGACATGGGATAATAAGTTACCCCAAGTTAACCAGATACACTGGTCAAAGCCCAGAACCTTGTGTCGGAAACGGAGCTACATATCAGAGAGAAACAAGCAGCACGGGGATCGGCAAAGACATTGTCATCATGCAAACCGAACGAAACTGAAAGAAGATTTGAACATGTACAATCAGCCCCCGAAAGGACAAGCGAAACTAATATGTCCCAAGTGTTTACGAATCGGACATTCAACTGAGAGCTGTTACTCTCGAAATTTTCTATTCACCCACCATGGAAAGATTGTTCCTAGAGTGAACCACACAATAGAGGAACTCAGAAGCAACATAGCTAGAGTCAACGGCTCCACCATCGAAAGATTACTATCAATTGTATTGCAACGAGTGAATGTAGTATTGCTACATTCCTCATCGATATCGGAACAGGTATAAATCTCATAAAAGAGAAACCCACCAAATGAC